>NW_017305485.1:1434406-1459214 GCF_001594115.1 Trachymyrmex septentrionalis
CTGTTGCTGCTGCTGATGCTGATGCTGCTGGAGCGAATGAGCAAGTTGATCCCGTCTTTCTTTCTCCTTCGCCCCGTTCTCTCACGATCGTTTCACCACGCGAACTGTTTCTTCTCCCATCCTTATCCCAACTACTCGTGTGCGCCGCTCCCTCTCTTGCAATCCTGCCGATCGTACACACACCGGTGTAGCCCATTATCCGACATAACTTGTCCATAGGAAAGAGTGGGGGGCCTGGGGCTATCATCCGCAGAAGCCAATCTCACAGCGTACAAAACGCCGCTCTCCTTTGTCCCTCTCGGAGAACCGCAGAGAAGAACTTAAAGGACGAATATATCTCGTCTATGTGTGCGTGCCCTTCCCGCTTCGCGGGAGGAACGGACCTCCCGTTGCCCTTCTCCCTTCACCCTTCGCCGCCGGTAGCGGCGTCGCGATCATCACTGATAATATCGAGATGGCGTACCCGGTATCGGATTCCTGTCTGAGACAACGCGCAAGCAAGTGTATAATACACCTACCGAAGTACAATTTTACAGCTGCGAAGCTTCGTATACATCGAACGTAAAGAGGAAGTTTTCGTTGCGGCGAAGCGGCGTCGATGGGCGTCTTCGATGGATGTAACTTCTTTGTCGTACATTCTAGACAGGTGTGTCTAGGCCTACACCTGTTATGACTATTTTTAGAAATGTGTTTTAGGGCACTCTTTGTTAAATTGGCTACTTTTAATTTGAAACTTTGTATGTTTTTACCAGAAGAAAGCGATTCTCTTCAGTTGCCTTAAGTTTGGAAATTTCGGAATTTTTATCTGCCTGCGAGAAGTTGCTATATTTTAATATCTTCAATTAATGTACTATTAATTAACTTTAATATAATCATTTTATCATTTGGTAATAATGCAGATGTAACAACACACACACACACACACACACACACACACACACACACATATATATATATATATATACATATTATAGTGTATTACTGATTTAAAATTACATGTTCGATTCTACGGATCGAAATTTAATAAGAGATATATGTCTCGTATACGTCTGTTCCTCCGTTTATACGCTGAGAAAAAATTCTGGCTAAAAATGAACGATCACATCGATAAAAATTTTGGTTATTTTAACTAAAATTATAATAGATTCAATCAGAACATTCTGATTTTGTTTATTTTCAATCAGAATTCCAATTAATGCAACCTTTTTTTCCCAGTGTATAAATCTTTTGAACATTTGAGTATATTTATTAGCAAGTATTATTGATATAATTGGAAATTGTCATTACTGATGTTAAAAGAAAAGTTTTCGATATTTGTAATTATAATTACATGGTAATACCATAATTATTACTACTATATTGTTAATAATAATAATTATATTTGCAGTTTAAAAAAATACATATAGTCGCATCGAAAATGAGTGTAAATATGATTATTATTACTAAAAAAATAATTGCAATACCATAATCTAGCTACAGTGAGAGCAAAAAGTATTCGTACAAGGAAATTTGTTATAAAAAAAGTCTTATTTGTAGAAAATAAACATCAATTAGCAATTTTATAGAATGAACACATTCTGTTCTAACATAAATAAACGAGTTTTGCATGTATGCAGATTTTAGAAGCTAAGTTTCTCGTTCGTAGGAATACTTTTTCAGCATTCGAATAATACAATTTTTAATTTTCGCTCATTTTTCAGATGGTATATTTTGTACAATTAATACACATCTTTTTGGTATATATAATTTTAAGAAACATACAGTCTCTCTCTCTATTTTATTCTTTATGAATAAATTGTTAATCCAACACAAGAATCGTCAATTAAACGTCGAATCGACGTCAAATTTATGCTGAAATCATCGTATTTATATCAATTTGACATCAATTCGATGACTCATTTCTCGCTGGATGGGTATTTACTTTTTAAAAATAAAGTTTTTTTCAAAAAATATTTTCTCTGTATGAATACTTTTTACACTCACTGTATATATAATTTATAATCATTTTGTTGGGCTTATTTTATATGGCAACCATTTTTGTAGTAATATAATAATTATATTTATAGCCTTTTTGGGGACAGCTATATACGATAAGGTACAATTTTAAACATGGTACAATTCTGAACCAAATAAGATTTGATTCCAATTTTCGAAGTTCAAGTTTGATTTTTTCCTGTTTGGTATCCTTCATTATTATTATTATTATTATCCTCTATCGCAATAAAAATACATACAGCAAATGACGAGGCACCAGCAAGACTGCTGTGTTACGAAGTCAGCCAGTAGATAACAATATTCGCAACAAGCGAATGAAACAGATAGAAAAATCTCGAGCGCCACATATCACGTAATACATGAGACGAGTACATCATTAACATTATAGTAGCAATAACAAGAATTATGGTAGAATTACAGTCACACGATAGATAGGAAAAAACTTGGCTCAATACACGCTGTGTCGATCACTTGCCTTCCTTGCAATTCCATTCGCCAAGACATAGCACTCGGCGCTCATTTTCTTCGATATACGGTAAGTTTGCAGAAGCTACGCGGCTTTCGTTCGTGATCGAGAGATAACAGCTTCGAGCTATCACTATTGCCGATCTGCTCCGAATTCTCCGGCGTACGATGAATATCCATGTGTAATAATCGGATTATAGAATCGGGGAACAGTCGGCATGTGCTCGGTAATTGTATTTTTCCCTCGCTTTTGGTGGAGACGATATTCTATCGTTTCGCGCGCTGCTACAAAGCGCGGCTAAACCACAATACCATGCGGTCAGTAACTCAATATACCGGCGAATATCAGCGCATTATACCGCCGAATTTTGGAATGTCGAATTCTGTCGACAGCGCTTGGTTTCTCTAATAATTGGACAGTTACAAGGAACCGCTTGAAACCGTCCAACTTGTCAATAACTATAAATAATTTCAGTATGTATGTTTGACGTAAAAGATGATTGTCGTTTGCAGTCGACTGACTAAATAAACCGATTTTGAAAGAGAGCTCCAACAGAAGTCTCGCACAATTTTTAATACGGAATAAGAACGACCTTCTTACCTTCCTAGCCTTTCGAACTGACACGGCCACGGTAGTATCAACGGTATATCCTGTTTTTCGTCTTTTCTTTCCGTAATCGCCGTCCATCCGCGAGATACTAATCTGATGAATTTCTAGACGTAGTATTGTTCCCCATCGAGCGGGGGTGTTCCCTTTTTTTCTGTTTTTTCTTCTTCTTTCTTTTCAACGTCAACCGCGATTATACGTGCGTTTAATAATGGGAACGTTACGCCGCGTTCCCACGTGTCTTCCTGCCGTCTTTTGCCCCTCGGCTTCGTTGTTGTGCGCGAAAGTTCGTCCGTTGCCTTCTAAGGTTACTTACACGCCGTACGTAACCGCGGAAATCTTAATTCCGCGGCCGCGCCGTCGGGACTAATCACTTCCCACGTGCACCTACCTACGGTGGTGGTGTGTACGTGTCATACATACGAATATACATACATCGGGGTCCTCCCCGCGTATAGCCACGGGAAATGCATATCCGTGGAATCGCCGTGTATACAGTTACAGTACTTGGCCGCCACACGTTGATCACGCGAGCGCTTAACCCCCCGGTGGCTCTTCAGAGCCACCCTAATGACGCCAACTGTGCACGCCGTGGACGGCGGCGTCTACGTCTCAACGAAGCGGACGCATATTCCCCTATGGAGGGTTTCCGAAGACAATGGATCCCGACGCGCGGCGCGTATAAATTAAGAGCAATTACAATTATACCTTTCTCTCTTTTTCATGCGAAGACGTACAATTTCATTAAAGTCTTGTTTTGAAAGCAAACTTTGATTTGCTCGTTGGCTCTTCGCCCAGCGAGAAGAATTAGAATTACGGTCTCACCGGTTTTCCGAATGTTATCGTTCGCCGCTCGATTGCGAATTATTGAAGAGTTAACGGTTATTTATGAATGATTTAATTTCAATGTAATTTATTGTGCGACTCTTGACAGTAAGTAAATATAGTTATACGAATAGCGAGACATCGGGTAATGCCGCTGCCATAAAAGACCAGGCAAATAAAATGTAAGTTAGAAGAGATAATTTAATACGTTTAATTAAACTTAATATAATAAGAGGAAAAAGTTTGTATGAAAGAGAGGAAGAAAGAGAGGAGGAAACGGTGCAGGAGAGATAGAATTGGCGATTCGCAATTTGATTCACAAATTAATTTATAAGACACAAATATGATTTATAACCGCTGAATCCAAATTATTATTAGTACATTGAGAGATCGAGATCGAGATTACTGTAATTAAATTGGAATTGATTTTATCTGCGCTATGAGAATTTTATTTGTAGCATCCACTTGTCTTGCGTTCCTCTTCGATTCCTTTATTTATACGTTTTCATTGAACATTGCATAAAAGCATAAACACATAATGCAAACGTCAATATTTAACTGTACGTTTCCCCCCCCCCCCCCCGATTATTCTACGTCTTGTTTTTCTTTTCTATCAGGCAAACCTGTTTTTATCGGGGGCATGCATTTTGCATGTTTATACGGAATGTTTAATAACTCGTGGTATTTGCAAGCTCTTTGGATACATCCTGTATTTATCATTCTTATGATGTGCCGCAGAAAATCCATTTAATGCAGTCACATAATACATATATTAGCTGTGAGAGCTCTCAAGAATTACCCTCGGCTAAAATGCGACAGTGCTAGACGTAGAAAGTTTTCACGGAGGTTAGCAGTACATTAAGCTTAAACTCTGAAGAACGGCTGACGCGGCGTATACAGCGATACAGTTTAAGCGAGATATGCATTTCTCGTGTATTTCGCTTACGATACTTCTGACGCTAGATGGACAACAATAAAAAAGACATACAATGTCATTGAAGAGACGGTCTCGGCGTCCGATATTTCAAGCACGCGATACGAAGTCAAATATGTTATTCCCGTAAAGCGAAACTTTATTAGGAAAATATATTTTTCGAAAGTTCCAAATCTATTGAATTAAAATTTAATTGTATAATTATAATACAATTGAATCTTGTAAAATTCTTTACAGTGTCTGAAAAACGCTCATTGTTAAATTGTATCATTATTGTTAAATTGCTCGTCGGTTTAATTCACTGTATTACGTGCTCCAACTTTAGCTTAAAGTTGTGTTCCGAGATCGACAAATAATCAGTGCGCAGTTTGCTTGAACTTTCAGTTCAACTTTCAGTTCAGGCAAACTGCGCACTGATTATTTGTCCGATCTTGAACACAGCTCCAAGTTAACAACTGCGTTGCTTGCAAAAAATGAAGATGTTATTAAGCGCCAAGTACCAAGTGCTCCGTTTAAAGGCCAAATATCGCCTTATTTAAAGCTTTTCGATTATATAAATCTTTTTACTTAAAACAAATGTAATTAACTGAGCAAGTTTAAATGGATTAATTCTGAATAATGGGGCAATCACCTTGGATAAATTGAACGGGGCTATATATCGTTCGTAAAGAAAGAGCAGCTGTTCTTCCTTTTTCAATGACATTATAAAGGATGCTATTTTATGTTCGTCGTTAAAAATTTATTGCTGCTTCTTCTGGTTGTGCTTGTGGAACAAAGTAAAAATTTAAAACAGTCATCTTTCCACCTCTGTCTCTCGCGCGGGCGATAAAATTGTGATAAAATCGCGCGCGGAGGGTAGAATTACCGGTGGTGTTTCGACCCTCGAGCTGCATCAATTAAGCGCGCTTGAAATATCGCTACGGTGGATTCTCAGGTCGGAAGTTACATCGTTACTCGCTAACTCCTTTCCCTACTATGGACGGTACGGCACCCTCTTTTTGTATCTCGAGCTCGAACGACTCCGAGGCGACTCGAGACACGGTTATCGTTGATTTACCGACGTTGATTTCGCTCCTTCCTCCCACGAAATGTCTCATCGAAGGGACGTTCGCCTCTTCGATCGAACGCCGTCGTCGTCGCGTCGTCGATTCCGTTTTCGCTCCCGTATCTCCGCGGGTTATCCGCTGACACGCCGGCTTTTATCCGGCTGTAATCTATAACCGCGGCCGGCGGGGCATCGTTCTGTTCGGATTCGACAGGTGGTTTTTCGACTGGGAGAAGAGAGGCGGATCGTTAGTATCAACCTAAAACCTACGCCACCGGTAGTAGCCCGAGGGCAACCGACGACGCGAGAATTCGCCTTTTTATCTGCTCGAGTTTCTTCCGTGTTCGATCGCGCTGGGGAAGAGACGGCAAGACCGGGATAGGCGGGGAGCCGACAATTTGTAGACTTCTTACTGGGCTATGGGCACGAATTTATCCAGGCCTTCATCGTGAGATAGCGTTGAAAAGATACGTTTCCGCTCGTCTCTCATTAATGCGTCTCTCCCATCGGGCAAGTTCGATGACCTCGTGCGTTTCATCCGAACACGATTACGATTCATTCAAATACCGTGGGAAACTTTCCTTGGATTGAGAGACAAAACGATGTTATACGCCGCGCCGTCCTTGACGATGATTGGGAATATTTTTGGGTAACTGTCGAATTGTGATAATTTTTTTCAACATCGGAATTTTGTGTAATACTTTCGACCGACGCCTTCTCTTCCTTGATCGAGTACGGTATGATGATCGGCTTGACAATTTGTCAATATCTGCGTGCACACTGGGTGGCATTTTTGAAGAGATCGAACTCATTCCAGAGACAGTGGACAGTCTTACTTCGCGGTGTTTTACTTATTCTCGAAGTTTGGCCACTTGTCGTTTTATCTACTTGGAAATTTGTGCTTTTATTTGAAACTTCTCGAATGAAAAAAAAAAAGAGAAAGTTGAATTTCGAGGCAAAATATAATTTTAACGAGAGCCACGAGAACTCGCTCGCAGGCAACTACAATAACGTAAGCTTTTTCAAACGATCGAAGTTTCACCGAGACTCTTTACGTTTCTCAGTCAACTATCTTTTTCTGATCGAGCGTGAAACAATGAAGCGCGTTCGTTCTGACACGATATACGTATACACACACACACACACACACACACGCGCGCGCGCGCGCGCGGTTCAATGAAGTTTCCTAAATGAGTTAAAGAAAGCAGGGAACTGGATCGGGATAACACGAAGCCGAGATGTGGGTGCCCCGAGTAAACGCGGTTGCGGAGCATTGGAAGGAAGCAGGTGAACCTGAAGCGAGGAATATAAACGGATAAGAACACGCAACGACCGTGGAGGAAAGTATTTACCCGAGCACTCGGAACGGAAGCGGCCGGGGAAGTGGAGTTACGGTGGAGAACCCGGTCGTTCCCGAGGCGAAATGGGAACGAAGGGCGATAGAGGAGCCCACTTCGTTAACCGACGATAAAATCCACTCGACTTAATCGATCCTTTTTGTCTCTGCTCGTCTAGCTGCGCTCGCTGTCTTACTACTTCGCCTTTGTTCTCCGAAACTGGCGGATAAGCGCCTTGTTCTCTCGAGATTGAGCGAAAAGAATAGTAGTTATGCGCCGTGAATATCGCGCCTCGATGATAAGGTCGTTGGTGGCGATTTGATAAAAAGATGAGGCTTCATACATAACCGCGATTCATCGCGATTGTCGTCGTCGTCGCCGTCGAAACTTACTTTTACTCTTTCTTTCTTAGACTCGCGGGAAGTTAAGTATCATCCATATTTATGGATCGCGTACGCGCGCTCTCTTTGCATTTCGCGAGACTACATAACCGTTCCGCGCGAATTGTCCGGTCCACTTTTCTAACTTGCAGATTCACGGATTCTTCCCATCTTGTTAAACGCGCGAATCTGTTTGCGCGACGAGAATGCACGGATTACTCTCAATACGCGGTCATTTTGCGCCGCATTCATGCCCTCGTCGCTGAAATCCGGCGCATGAAACTTTCATAGAATGGCGATTTTCCTCTATTTTATCACGTCGAGCATTCGCGAAATGTGTTTTATGTATCATACAGATTATATGAAATAAAAAATAAAATAATGAATTTCGAAGATATAAAGTAACAAGCAGCAGCTAAATAATATTATTTAATGAAAAGAAGAAACAAGAAACTGCATAACGATTGAAAAGCGATGTAAGATCAACAAATTATTACGTTTTCTCAAAGATTCATGAAACAAATAATTTTGTTATCAAATAAAAAAATCTCTTACTCACACGCATAGCAAATATTTCAGGATGTTTTATACATATTTTCAAAATGATAACAAAATTATGAAAAAGTTACAGGTTATTCTAAATCACGTTTAAAAGTAATAAAAATTTGGCGATGGTTTACTAACTGGATCAGAAGTTATTTTAATAAATAGTAGTACTGTTTTCATCTGCGCTCTAATAAAAATATATGAAAATGTGTTACAAAATAATAAAAATCTCAATTTTTTAGTAAAAACACAGTACGCATTCAAGATTATTTACGTCGCAATGTTTCATTGCGATGCATGAACTAATTGTCCAGTAAACAAATAAAGTATTTATTTGTTATATGCAATTAATCAGTGAATCATAATGAAATTTTGCATAAATTATTTTGAATGTTTTAAGTTTACTTGTGGAAGAAAAACGTAAATTTTTTTATCATTTAAAAAATTTAATTTTTAACAATAAAAATAATAACAAATAAAATAAATAAACTAGAAAAATGTGTTATTAAACAAAACTATAATAATATTCATACATATATAGTTTATTTGAAATGTAAATATTAAACATACCTACTTCCAAATTTAAATTTCTATGCAGGGACTTTAATATATTCTTAATACTTTTTGCAGATCGAACTTAATATTGGAAAATCGCTTCAAAACGCTGTTTTATTTTTTCATTGAAATTGATATTTGTCAAGTTAATATTTGTGTTATTATCATGTGCGCAGTAAACACCAGTACTACCAAAGTCAAAATAATTGATTCATAATTTTTTTTAATTATTCAAATTTATAACGATGTATTCTTTTTATATTTTCCTTAAATTTCGTTGCAATATATGTAAATATAATTAAATTGATCAATTTATTTTCCCCTTTTACTCTTTTTTTCGAAAGTATATATTGAAAAAATAGAATATATTATATACTTATGCTAAAAAAGTATATATCATTTACAAAATAATAGCATTTAGTCGAGAATAATTTTCGCGCTAAACCAACTTTGGATCGCTATCGGACGTGTTGTTTAAAAGAAAAAATAAACTTTTTTTTCACTTCACGTGCGCGAAGGAGTAAAACGTAGACAGACTAATTTCCTATGCTGGTTGCACCTGCACGTTACCCACACATATGTATCATAAATGTCACACAGAAGCAACACACAAGCAAACGTATATTATGGCAGAAGAATTCGCCATAATATAATATACGGTAAAGAAGAGATTGTCGGTCGTCACAGAGATTATCCAGCGATCTCAGAAGAATCAATCGTCCGCGTCCGAAGTGGCAGATCGCAGCAATACTTCGGAGTTCGGATGCGCTATCGAGCGCGACGATAGCAAATGGCAAGCAAATCGTCTTATCCCGCGATCGCGGGTAAACCGCGCGTAGCGCGACATAAACCGAAGTACGTGCTTGCGGAGAGCCGACGACTCGGTACGGACGGCGTCATTTCGCGGGATGAACGACATATCGAACGTCGCGCTGCGGAAACTTTCGCGTCAGTCAGCGCGCGTCGATTTTATGTTAAAAAGCCAATTGTGCAGAACGAACAGCAATTCCGCGGGCTCGTTTTCGTGTTAAATCTTACGATATTTACGAGCGAGTGACGTGTGCATTAGTTCTTGTGCACGCAGTTGAAGAAGTGGCGAAGGTTCGTTAGGTATCGAAAGACTAATGGATGCGCTAATAGATTGTGTGTGTGTGTGTGTGTGTGTGTGTGTGTGTGCGTGTGTGCGAAAAGCTAATTCTAGAATCGTTATGCCACTTGAAATTACTTGAGTTTAAAAAAGTTGCTGAGGCTTGGAAGAGTCCAAAATCGCGAGTGAGAAAAGATCAAGGAAAGTCTAATGGATTTTCTACAACAAGTCATTAACCTGAACTTTAAAAGTCTTAAGTCGTAAGAAATTGACCAGTCATAGTCAATTATTCTCCTCACATTCGACTGTGAATGGTCAATTCTTACGGCTTAAGTCGCCTAAAGCTTAGGTAATGATTTATGGTAGAAAGTCCATAAAAGTACAAAGTGAATTTTTAATTTAACTGCACGTTTCAGTATATTAACTGTATATACGTATTCTCAGAGAGGATAGTACGTGAAATAAATAATTTAATAAATAGTTCAATAAATTTACGCAGTATTTAATTATAACGCTCGATGAATATTATAAAATTATTAAGAAATGCAGTTAATGTATTGGAAAACATTTTATTGGAATTGTTTTATAAAATATTGGATGAAATTTACCGTTTTGTTATTTTCATACATTAATTAAATAAGAGGTGTTACGAACGACGAGAGAGTTCTAAAAATAATCATATTTCGTCAATGAAGAATCAATTTGGAATTTATTAAGATACATATAGACACGTGTTATCGAGCATCAAAATGACATGTCTGAATCACTTTATATGCACGCGAGTCGGCACTAAAGAACGAATTTACACCGAGTATCGTCGACACGTAAGTAATACTTCTCGCAATAACGTTCAACGGAGATAAAATTTGGTTTATTACTAGCATTAGCGACTCTCTGATCGGAGGTGAGGCTTACGGAAGATTACATAGTCACGGCTAAAGCGAGCGAGTTCGGGCCGACCGAGGGACAGGACGAAACGACGAAAGACGGAGATGACGAGCCGATTTTCCAATTAGAGCCGCGAGAGCACGGGGACGATCGATGATCGTCGTACCTGGGTATGAAACCAGTCTCCAGATTGCCGAGCGGAAAGCGCGCGCGGAGGAGGAGAGGGCGCGAGCAGAGGCATGGACGATCCACATTCAGATCCTTTCCCACAGTGTCCGGTAGGCCAAAACGAGTACCGACTCGTTTGCCATCTCTCCACCTTCCATTTCACCTGTCCGTCCTGTGGCTCTCCTTCGGCCGGTCTTCGTTCGTCTCTTTTCTTCATTCAGAAAACTGTACACACTTGCCGCGTGTGACCGTATCCACTCCACTACGCCTCCGAGCCCTGCTATTAATATCGGTATTACGGTCAACAACACTGTCTCTAGTAACGTCAGTGCTCGGGTAAGGCATGTACATTCGCGAGCGTGTGAAATACGACGTGAATGTAGACGACTCCGACTCTTTCTACTGATGAAGAATTGACAGCTCCGAAATGATTGATCAGCCCTATGTCGAAATAGAAAATTTGTGCGCATATATACATTATTTTGCAGTGTCGAACATTTTTTTAATATTTCAAAACTCGTTTACGATAAGTAAATTTTATTATTTTTCATTACGCGCAGGGAGAAAAAATTCGGAGCGAGAAAACTGGAATTGCAAGGAGTTGTGCTCTGATTATAAAATCAGAGTAAAACGCCGCTTGTTAATGGTTCTAGTTTAAATATAAATTTAAACTGGATCGTCCAGATTGTGGCCTTGATTCATTCACTCTTCCACCGAATCTCTATCTTAACTGCAACGTGAATTGCTATTTCATTCATACGAGATTAACGGCATCGTTTAACGGCAATTGAAGGAGATTAAAACGAAGGTAACGTAATAAATACGCTTAAACTTTGTTTAATGGAGAGAGCTATTATATATATTCACTCGTGATCCATATCTCTTATCACTTACGGCTTGCCATCTGTGCTACAAGATTTAACTCCGCCGTTTCTTGCTCCCATCCTCATATCGTTCTTCTTCGCTCCAAAGTTTTTTTTGTTTCTTAGACCTGCACGAAGCAGGTCGTAAACGTGGATACTGGGTTACCTGATGACCGTTTGCTCCAACGGTGAGCCACGTGTGACCGTATCTGGAATACGTAGGTAGTTTCATGTCGTCCAAAGTAGGAATTTTACCGATCGCGGTAACGTAAATGGTATAGTGAGCACAGTTATGGGTACAAAGACGTTTGTAGAAACGGAAGGATGAAAGGCGTTTCAAAGAAAATGAGAGATCGTTGTTTTATATTCAACGCTATCCTTAACGTATCTAATTCCAGCAGAAAGAGAAATGTAAGTTGAAGTTTAACTTGTATCAAAGGAACCTCCCTCGCATTTTCATAATGTAATCACAGTTTATCTCAATTTATTTTAATCACAGTTTATTTAAATTTACTTTATAATCACAGCCACAAATCCTTCCTCACTATTTCGTGATTATTTTCATCGCAGTTAAAACAAATCCTTTCTTCATATCCCAAAGTATATTCTAGATAGACTGAAATGTATATCACCATTGCGAGAGATTTGATTTCTACAAGTTTGTCGATACCAAGTTTTTTTCCTAATTGACTTGTTTTCCATCGCTGGCTCGATAAATGTCGTGTCATCGATTGTGTCACTAGGTAACTGCCATTTGCCATTTATACGCGTTTTCCAAAGTTCCATCTTGGACAGGGCAAGCGTATTGACTGCCGCGACTTTGAAACAATTGTCATTTTTCTCAGCTACCAGTATATGCAAGCAAGGAGGAAGCGGGCACGGACTCTGGGACACCCTATATATAATACTGGGATATCGCGGAATATCCGGACGCTGCATTCACAGCGGCAACTTTTTCCCTCTCGATAGTTTGTCTCCTCCGCCGCACTTCCAAGTTCCCAGATCGTAACAACTTCGGCAAGAGATATCGTACCGATTGTACCAGCGATCGAATCGCGAAGAAGCCGGCCCCCGGCTTTTAGCGAAACTTATGCGGGAAACGTGACTGCGTTCCGTACCGTGTCGAAACTCGGTCGAATTCGTGTTTTCCGCATCGAAGGTCCCTCCGAAAATTGATAACGTTTTCGATTGATGTGATCCTCGACGGAAGTTAGACTCAATTTGCGCGAGTTCGTGTTTGTATACGTGGCTCAGAAATTACCAGTAAAACCGTGAAATGGCCGGTTTGATTTTCGACCCATCTGGATGATGGCTTTCTTTCCCAGTTCATTTGGATTTGCGTATTAGATTTTTTTTTCTGACTTTTCACTAATAATCGCAATTCATTGCAATTAATTTCACTTTTATGGTGGCAACTTTCCTCCGTAAAAATCCAGATTTACCTTGGACCACTTTGGATTGGGTTAATTTGGATCCGCAGTTTTAGTATTCAACGTATAACGCGAGAGATTCGATATGTTAAATTTACTTTAGGTTAAACAGAAGAAAGGAAGGAAGAGGAGAATCCTAAGGGAGAATCTTAGGATAAGGATTACGTCGCGATAATCCTCTGTCATTTTGGGGAGGCAAAAAAAGGTGTCGTTTCCACATAAACTTGAAAAGTTCCTTGCAACAACGATTTCCGTGAATCACGGTTGGCGGCTCAGCTTGTGCGCGTCTTCGTGTGCTTCACTTCGGAAATGGCAGCCGATTACAAACGTCATCTCATGAGCCAATCCAATATATCCCCCCGTATGATTGGTTCGTATTAGTTTCGAAAGTTAATCGAAGGGATCTTCGGCAGGTGTCACGATGGCGCAGTCACGTACCTCGCGTGAGTTTGGAAAGAACCCCCCCTTCCCCCCCCCTCCCCCGAACCGATTTCTTTACGACAGTTTCAGAAATTACACGCGGATATACACACTCGCTCTCCAAAGAGATTGCAAATTTCATTCCGTTAAACGAACTTCCGTTAAGCGCGCAAATTTGTTTTATATTAATGCAATCGGGTTTTTCTTAACGAGGTACTTCCAATCAAGTTAAAACGCAGCATTAGCATATGATTGTTTTTACATAAAAAAAAAAAGTCATAATTTTGTTCTTATCTAAAAAGTCGGACAAAATGTATTCAGAATAAATCTACAAAAGATACAGCGATTAAATAGTGTTGCAGGACACTAAATACACCTAACGATTGAAATTGATGTATTATACTCCGAGCTCATGAATATTAATCATAATGTGAAGCGGCAAACGTTTCCATCGAGTTAACTCCTTCTCCTATGTTTGAGTAACATCGCGCTCCCGATAAAACTTGCTCAAGCCGGAAATCAATTAAGAAATTAACGTGGCTATGGGTTAGGTAGAGGAGGATGCTGAGGTTTTAGAGATTCTCCTATAAAACTCGTTTGCCAGTAAACTGCCATTAGACGCGGCGGCTTCTGACGCTGCTTCACTTCCGTCATCGCCCAATCTCGAAGAGAAAATCCTTTGTCGATAAAATGTCGGGAGGTTGAATGTGGCTGCGGATGAGAAACGGGGTTATCATGTATAAAATGTACACATTTTATATATATATATATATGCGTGTATGTAGGAGGCCCCAAAATTCATAACTCAAAATATTATACCAAGAAAGTTTTCGTAAAATTGCGTAAGAAGTTAATTTTTATTTTGAGCAATAATCTTCAAGATACTAGGATTTAAATGTGGCCAATTACAGACTACGTTTAGATAATCACCTGTGAGTATTAGAGTGAAGGCACTGAAGTGCTCATTAATATCTACTATCGATTCATAGACGTGTGGCCATATTTAAACCCTTATTACCTTGAAAATTACTGCTTAAAATAAAAATTTACAAAATAATTTTTACATTTAATTTTGGTTGAGAACTTACGTGCAAAAAAAAGGTCTAGTCTGCGTGAGTTTTCCTGATTGTATTCCATAATGTGGATGAACGATAACGCTGAAAAAGAAATATTTGTTTCCCCTGCATGTTATACATATATAATGTATATTAATTGCAGTCTGTTTAAACGCGACAGCAAGGTACAGAATATTTATTTGCAAGTTGGTAGATCTAGTTGCGACAAAATCACAGTCGAGATAAACGGAAAATTATGGAAAGATGGAGAAGCTCAAGAATAGTTTTTTATTTATTAAGATTTTTTTAAATTTTTGTTAAGATAGGTTTATAAAAGATAGTCTCGTCAAGTAAAATATTATATATAAAATCAAAGTATTAAAATTTTGGTAATTTTTCTGAAAAAATTTTTCTTCAAATGTTAAATTTTCTTTATTATTAAAAATACGTCGAAATATTTTAGTTGAATATTTCTAAGAGCGACATATTATTATATAAAATTGAACTCAGCAGTGAATCGAGATAAATCAATTTGTATAAAAAAAAATTTCTGTTTTATTTAAATGTGATCAACAAAAAAATTCAAATGGAAAATACACGATCGCGCAGCACAATTACATTTTTCTTCCGTCGATAATTTCTTCGCTCTTTTAATCTTCCCAGACAGCAAACTTACGGACGTTATCGCAAGTTTCACTTCTTGAGATACATCACGTATATACTGAAGACGAGGGTAACAAAGTGGTGAGATAAAGTGCAGAAGAATAGCCGCGAAAGGAGAGATGGCGGGAATTAAGTCACGCGCTCGACACGCTAAGTTAAAAAAAAAAAAAAAAAAAAGAAAAGAAAAAGAAACCACAGGAATTGTGCCTCGTAGAAGCTCATTTATATATGTTCGACACGGTCGACTTTGCGGTACGCCGTATTCGCTGTCTCTTGCCATAGTTTTCAACGCCAACCATACCGCTCGGCGCCTCGTATATCCTTCTACTACGAGTTCCACTTACAAAGGAGCGGCCTCAATTTCGAGCGACGACGAAATTCGCGGGCGAACTTCGCCAAAGTACCGGAATGAGGAACGACGAGCGCATCGTTATTTGTCAAGTATTATTAAATAGCGGCCGTGGCAAAATTTCACAAATAAGAACGTAACGCGACAGCGAGATTGGAGCGATGGTGGGTTTCTGAAATTCGCGTAATAGCAGCAAATGCAGCCGAGTGCATTGCAGAACTGCATATTGTACGCGTAGAATGCGCGCAAGTAAATTAAATTATCTCCGCTGGTTTTATGATTCGACATTGGTGACGACTTTTGAACTGAAATTAAAATGAACGATTCTTTTTTTTTTGCGTTTTTTTTTTTTTTTTTTGTTGACGAAGCGACTGCGATATTTCAGAGATTTTTGTGAGTTATGAACCGCTATTGCATTCGTTACAACATTTTTGAACGACTGTTGGCGACCTGTTTTTGCGAATGATACTTTTTGTGCATGACAACTTCTGGTCGTGTATTAGCTTCAGCAATTAAAACGGAAACACAATGGTACATCCGTAATACTTTCCGACGGTTAACTGGATATTTGTTAGGAAATTTGCGTAGATTTCATCGTCGTTCCGTGATTTTTATAATTATATTTTATATAATTACGCCAAAGAGAGAGGGGGTTAATTATTAATGCTGTCTCGCGTTTAAATTATGCAAGACGAAACTTCATTTCGTTCGGCAAACCTGCGGCAAGAGATTGATCTGAATTACAGTAGAATGTGTTTTAAATATTTCTAAATAAATTTTCGAGAAGAATAATATTTCATTCCTTTTCTAAGTCATTTGCATACCGATTGACTGTGCCTGTAAAAGTTTGAAATTAAAAGTGCTCGCATATTGTTCTCGTTTTTCTTTTACATCAGTTTTACAACAGAAACGTCATACATGTTATGCGCGCTATTATTTGAAATATATATATACATATATCGGATTTTATATTTTATATAATATAAAATCTCCGAATCGCGTGAACCATCTATCTTTCCGGCGCATAACTCTTTTCTTTAATTTCACTGATATTACATCCGCCGGAAAATTTGCGTCACGTTGAATACGTGCCCAATCGCTCTTCGGCCTCCGCTTCGGCGAGAAGAATCGCGACGATGCGGATTTCATAGGCGACCAATAAATAATACCGAACGTAGCCGAGTAACAAAATATCGCGTATTCGACTCGCCGAATACGTTCCGAGTGTTCGCTGAGATAGGAAAAAGGGGAAGAGGGAGGGAGAGGAAACCGCGATGGCCATTTGGCAGAAACGAAGTCGAACTGGCGAGAAACTGAACTGGCGACAAGGACCGAGAGGTCGTAGGTAACCACCTTCGAGAGCGGTTCTTCTCTGCTGGTGGTGACACAGCATCGTGCACTGGGCTGTACCTCTGTACCTGCTGTATGTGTAGGATAGGAAGAAGATAGAACGTGGATAACCCCGGCCATGAAGAGAGCTGGGAACGAAAAGCAAGAGAGAGAGAGAGAGAGAGAGAAGCGACATCTCACATATATACGAGAGATTCACTACTAAAGCGCACCACACGTTGTGCACCACACTTGCACACTGGTAGAATTGTGTTTGCCCTTCGAACTTGCGCGGCCGTGCGCCAAGAGACGCGGCAGCAATTTACATCTTAAGCATGCTTCACACACGGTTCGGCATCTTTCGACTTGCTGTTGTTTTTGCAGACGAGCAAACAGGCAGGGCAGAGCGGACTGGTAAATTACTTGGTCGGTTGACACTTTACAGCGCCATTTTCGGCGGTATTAGAAGATCCTAATCGTCTTGTCGATTATTTTTCAAATCAGTATCTTTCTAACTGTCTCTACATACAGGTTAGAAAAGCTTTTTTCCACAATTCAAGTACAACGTAGTTCAAACTCCAAAAAGTTTATGCCAAAAGACAAAATTGGAAAATTAGTTTGTTATCGGCTTTCGGCGTTGATTCGTAATATTTGCCTATATACTAGTACTTTTATACTTTATACATGTAGAACAAACTTGATTTAGAGACTAGCGATTACACGAACAGTGTTAAGTTTTTCGAATTAGGCTTAAATACGTGATAAAAAAAGATGAATTAGTCAGAAAATTTGTATACGTGTGTATTGATGTAGTAGAGTGTAGTGATGTGTCAATGAAATCTTAATTGTGTAAATCCTACTGAGGTCCAGTTCCACAATTCACGATTAATTCTTAACCGAGGTTCGACTTACTCCTCATCTTCTTTCAACTCTACAATGAGAAAGACATGAGATTACATTACATGAGACATTAGTTGAACTTGAAGAGTTACCCCGCAAAAAACGATAAAATAATAAGCCTGCCTAAGGAACTGATCAATCATAATTGAGTATTCTTCTCACATTCGATTGTGATTGATCGATTTCTTAAGGCTTAAGGCTTACACTGCACCCTATTGTGTTTGCGGACTTAACCGTGAGTTGTGGAATTGGGGCTGAATCGGAAAAGCATATGTGGGGGGTCTTCTTAAAGCCTCGAACTGTCCGTCGCCAACTTTGTTCTTTCGAACACGAGTGGATGTTTGTTCCTTTCGACGGCTTCGACGGTCTTCTTCGGCTAACTCGCGGCAGATAATCCCGTCTAAACGGTATCGAATATGTTGCGAGTCATTAAAGAGCGGCGCGTCCGCGTGTTTGCGATTCTTTTTGGCTCATCCATGCTGAGTCACGGACCAATGTTTGCGGGGCATAATGGATTTGATGTAAAAAGGATTGCGAGAGCGTTGCACTCTCCGGATATGATTTTTTTTTCTTCCCGTGAAAAAGTGTAATACGCGCCGAAATTACTGCGCCAGCACCGCGTTAGCTTTGCATATGCCATTTGCAACAGCACACATATTGATTTATTTATCTATTACGTCACGTTCATTTATTTATGCGTTGTGTGCGGTGTATATGTTTGCGAAGATTGCTTATAAAAAATTTGCTTGCGACATTTTCATTTTCCAACGTGGAATCCTCTCGCGTCAGATAGGTTTTTTTTTTTTTTTTGCGCACAGAACGCAAGGTTATATTATTTATCAAATTATTTTATTTCTTTTTTTTAATACACATGCGCTTTACAATATGTTTTGCACGTCAAAGTGTGAGTAATTAAAATTTGGCGAAATTCTGTTTTATATATATCTAGTTTTGTGGCGCATGAATGAAATTGTTATAACGCGCCCTAAATTGTAATATATAAAAATAATACGCGCGAGGGGGAGGGAAGAAAAACGTATCACTTTTGAAGAATTCCTTTGTCCCCGCTTATTCGTTATAGAGTATTGTAATCCACCTCCTATTTGCCCCATTTTCTTTTGCAATTGTATAAATGAAACTTCCACTTTTGTTTGCATTTTTCTCCTCCCGCTTCGAAAGCGCGACAAACAACGCGATAGTACCGTGAACATTGTGAGTAAGCTATAAACACGCAGTGATAGTCACGGCTTGATAACGGAGTTACATCGCCCCCGGGTGGGTTAGAGAGATGCACGATACGAGCATCGGTGCGAGCTTTCGCGTATTTTGCACTATGGAAAACATCCCACGGACCGGCGGACCACGAAAGGACATACATCCCCCGTGTGTGTACATCCACAATCGCTTTCTCGCTCTCCTCTCTTTCTCTCTCTCTCTCTCTCTCGCTCCCCGCAACTGTCTAGATCCTAAAGATCCCGCGGCGGCGGATGTCTTTGTTTACTGGAACAGGTGTATCGGAAGCGTAGCTCATCGGATGCAAAGCGCAACGTAGCAACGTAAACAATTGTTAGTATACACAGTTCAGTGTCCTGAGCACCTGTGAACTTCGTATTAGTAGCCCCCGACGGAGGGGCTGATTGCAGAAGGGTCAAACAGAATTTCGAAACCTATATAACCGTGAGAGTAATGGTAATTAAAAATGCATTAAATTATATTAATATGCAAAGCGTTTCAATAATTTGCTGGGGAAGGAGTGGGAGACAATCCAGGCGTCCGCTTTTCGCAATTGTTAATTATTTATTATAAAAGTATAATTATTTCACGATTCATAATATTTGTTGTGCCATTTTAATCGATAATTAATCATATCAATTTGTGCAAAAATTTACGATGTTACGTTATCGGAAGAGACGCATGTTTTTTTTTTTTTTTTTTTCATAAATGCAATACGTTATACAATTCAATATCATTCAATAAGAGGACGATACCGTACAAAGCGGCACGCTGTCATTGGGAAAAGAGTTTGATTACATTAATTATAGGATTCTGATTGAAAATGGATAAATCAGAATTTTTTGGTTGAACTCTATTATAATTCTAGTTGAGATAACCAGAATTCTGATTAATATGATTAGGATTTTCTGGCTCGTCCATTTTTCACCAGAAATTTATCTCATACGATGTGTTCTGTTAAAAATGTGTACGTTGAAAAAATGTGTTCTATTAAAAACGAGAATAGAGAATTGTGAAATGCATACTTTTCTTTCAAAGAGGAGAGTTGAATTTTCAAAAAAGTTTTCCTCTCCGAAAGCAACCTTTATATTACAGATTGATCAGATTCGAAAATTAGTTATCTGCATTGTATGCAATTGATAGAATTAAATTACACCAGGCTACCTTTTCAACACGTTTTTACGTCAAGTTGCATTCAGGTAAATTGCGCAAAGTTACTCAAAAAATTTCGAGTAGAATAATATCGTTAAAGCGATGCACTTCGTCGCGTTCAAAATTAATGAGCGCAAGCATTTTCCTTCTCGCGTAAGACTTAACTTTTAATGAGGGAAATTGCAAACGCGCGCGCGGGTCGCGGCATTATGCCTCTTATCTTATCGGGAAGGAATAAGAGTAGAACGATAATGTCAAGATGAGAGCGCGTAGAACGTGTTAAAAATTGCAACAGAGATCTCCCTTGGGGCCCTCGCTCAAGGAGAAGTCGATGCTCTCTCGTGCTGAAGCTTGAAAACTGAAAGGGGAACGGGTTAACTCTCGCACGATGTATACATTTCGAAGGAGAGATGCCGCGTATTCGAAGCCAAAGTGAGATGAGTTACTCCGAGACTACATCGCCGCCTATTCACCACCAACGTACGAAGCGAACTAGAAATTGCATAGTGCACAAATGCATTGTTGCCTGCATCGAGAGAGGATCGAGCAATGACCGATCTCGACGTTAAATGCCGGCTGCGGTGAGGTCGGTTAGCTTTAATCGTGCGCCCATGCCGTGAAATTCCTGTTTCTAGAGGACAGCATTGCTGATTTTTCCAACTTTTACGTTTACGGAATTCCGTTGGCGAATCGAGTAGGCATTTTATGGATGAAGAAATCACATTATTGTCAGATGCACGATCTAGAAAAGGGAATGAAATTGGGAATAAATTCGCGAATCGTTATCGATAGAATGGCTAAATGGCAATGAAGAATTTCTCATTTTTCTTCCGATACTTTTTTTTTAAACAAGTTTTTTTGTATTCCATTAAAAACTTCTTACCTTCTCTTCGTTTAGAAAGAAAATACCTTGAGCTGGCAACATTGTTTATTTAGTAGCAACTTCTTTAATTTTTCAAAGTTCATTAATGAGGCGAGTCTTTATTTTTACGAAACTCATATTTTCTCGCGAATTTTTTTTATACCGCTGTGATTGCTGATTTTTTTTTTTTAGAAAAGTATCACAATTCATAGGTGTAATAACTGCAGTAATAAGAATAGATTGCGCATTCGTACGAAGCTATTACTTTATCGATTTAGTGAGGTAGTTTGATTGTATTGCTCTCTCTCTCTCTCTCTCTCTCTCTCTCTCTCTCTCTCGTATCATATTGAACAGAGATGCTAATATGTTCGATTCTTTCTAATAGAGAACAGATGCCAAATGAGGGAATACGCAATCTATACACGGAAAGAACGATTTTACTAAAATATTTACAAATTTAGCTCTGGTTACAGACCTGAAAATAAATTGAATTAGTAAAATAATTATGTGTGGACGCTCAAACTGTTTATTAAAATTTTCGTCATGTTTAAGTCTTCTGTATAATTTTCTGATAGTCCAACAAAATTATTTTCAGATCTGCCATCTGTCTAAATTAGTAAAAACTTTAACAATATCGTTTTATTTTTTGGTGTACCTATTACAACAGTACTATTTAATAGATGAATCGTCACATAATTATCGTGACGATTATCTTTCACGAATGTCACACGGAAAAAAAATTCCTCAACGCAAAGAATCAATCTTCCTGCGGAGATCACGGACGGGAGCAGCGGATGGCGTTGCGTTGTTGCAAGAATCGGTTGTAGGAAGAATTCGAGACGCAAGATTGTGCGACGGTTTTACGGTTAGGAAGGCATCGGAGAAAGGTCGATCGGTAGGAAGACCGGCGGGCAAGTAATACGTGATTTCTGCCGCAATATCGCCACCGTGCTTCCTTCCGTGTCGCGTTGTCTGGCAACCCATCGAGAAACGTGGTACAGCTGACCGGCCGGCCGCCGGGTCGAGGCTGGATGCAGCCATCGCCGGACGCGAAAGATCAAACGGCGAAATTCCCCCGGGAGGGATGCGGTGTTTCCTCTTCGTGCCGCCGGAGGGTTACTGGAAAAGGAGATACAAAGAGCCGGGTAACCCCTTACGGCGCTGCGCCCGGATCCGGCACTACAGTTGCATCCTGCACAACCTGGCTTGACCTGGCTTGACTCGGCCTGCAATATTGGCTTCACCTGCAACGAGGCGTGTACACGCGCGCGCGCGCGCGCGCAACTGTTCTCTCATCTCGTAACGTCGCTCTCCACGTTTCTCCTCTCCCTTCGCGTTGATCTATAAAAAGTATCTCCTTGGGAGTTATTCCGAGAGTTTACAACGGATCGGAACGGGAGCCTTTTTTACCGCTGTTAAAAATACCTCGGTGGAATCAATTACGTTCATTCATGTTTAGACATCGCTGCCCTTTAACACTGTAACGCCGCGAACGAAGACTCTCCCTTCTTCATTTTTCTCGTTCCTAATCGACTGTTTATCGACAAGTCAATCGTTTTATTATGAACTATATACTGCTTAGTTTTTTCCTCATTTTTCTCTTTCAGTTGTTTCCTCAAAAACTGTTCAGTTTTTTTCTCACATTATTAGACATCGTCAAATAAACAATGTTTTTTCTTATTAATGAAAATACAAATAAATTTCTCTGGATAAAGAGAAAGTTGAGAATCGCGAGGAAACGCGATGATATATACGTCGACGCGTGTCTTCATACCTCCGCGAGATAAACGCGATTCCAGGCGAGACTACCTAAAGATCCCATCGTTGAATTACCTATTCGGAAGATAACGTTGAATTACGTAAAGTGCGTCGGTAAATAGTCAACCGCCCATTATTTCACGCGGTAGACTAGCGAGTCTTACGGTTGATGCGCGCATTGTACGACACTGCGCTAACGAGCTGTCCTAATATTTGCTACGGCTTATTGGCATAACTTGCGATACATCGTGATTTTACTTGCAGCCTTTAAGACGTGCTCCTTACCAAAGTTCAGAGCTAAGCCGTTCCCTACTGTAATATAACGCGGCGGTGCAAAACGGGTTGATATTTATCGAGTTGGGAAATTACCTCCCCCCCCGGGGTGCGTTTAATAATCGAAACGATCGTTGTAAACGCATCTCCCGGGCGTGTTATGCCGCCCGTTATTTCCGCGTCGACACACACCCTAGACTAATTCCATACATAATCAATTGGCGAAACATGTATTGCGAGTTCAACGTGAGTGAGAGGCAGGGAGAGAGAGAGAGAGAGAGAGAGAGAGAGAGAGAGAGAGAGAGAGAGGCAGAGATGGAAGAGAAAGAGAGGGTAAGAAACAAAGAGAGAAGGGGGGGAGAGAGAGAGAGAGAGAGAGATAGCCTCTCCACGGTGCATCTTCCTAGTGTTATCGATTCTCACTGGTCTAGGTCGAGCCATTCGTCGGTCGGAGTAGGTCTAACCACCCTCAATCTCCCCCAAATCCGCGCTTAACCCACCATTGTAGCGGCGAGAAGAATCTGAGAGCTAGAAAGAACTGCACAGGCCGCTTATCACGGACTTACAAACTATATGAAACATTCCTCAATGGATGACGAGCGGCTTAGCGGTCGATTATTCGTTGACGAAAATTTGCGGGAGAACGTGGATATTTTTATTACGTCGTAGAGCTTAAAGATCGAAGTTGAATACTTCAAATTACGTTACAATTGATCAATTACATTTCAGAAATAAAACAAAGATCAATAAAAAAATATATATACATGGAACGATTAAAAATTGTAAGATCCTCGATTGTTGTATGATTCGAATTAAAAAAAAAAACGAATGTTATGCGCGCGTTGTGTCACCTAAATATAATAAACATAACGGCGATATGAATTTTTAACACTCGATAAACAGGATAAATTTACGCAGTTTCGGATTTTTCGAATTTTGCACTTGCCGAACTTCCTTCGCAAGCCAAGCTTTTACAGCTTGAATAGTTACAGTTTCGCCTTGCAATTACAACATGATTGACATCCTTCGTCCCAAACGTTGTTTACGCGGAAACCTAATTGCTCGTCGATAATCGCTCATGAAGGCGTGAAGAAAATGCGTGGATGCCCTACGTGCGCATTGACGACGGATTAACTCTGCAAAGATTAAAAGAGACGCGGAAGTTTCCCACGAGTTTTATTCTCTCGCCGCATCCAGAGTGTCGCGGTGATGAGCGCTATGGTCCTCTCTCTCTCTCTCTCTCTCTCTCCCTCGTGTTTCGCTCGCCTTCTCTTCGGAAGGCGTTCACACAACCCACGCTCGATTACCAAAGAGCCTCTTTGCAACAAAAGCTTCTCGTAGCAGTTAGCTGTGTCAAGTTGAGATCGATCGATCGGTGAAGAGGTAGTGGCTGAAACATTGTGTGTACTGCGAACGGCAGGCGATACCGATAATATCGACGACGGTCAATGGCCAACGCAGATTAGGTACCCCTAATCGGCAGTTACGGGGATGGAAACGTCGCTGCAGCGTGACGTTCGATTAATGATCGATCCGCGAGCTGTGTGGCGTTTTATGCATTGGACGCACGTTGCAAAAAAGTAACGTCCACCCTTTTTTTCTCTCTCTCCCCCGCGCACACGCTCGCACGCGCAATCTCGCCCCGCGCGATCTCTCCGGTCACGCTGTGCGTCACGCGTGTCATTTTTC
>NW_017305485.1:1459314-1459590 GCF_001594115.1 Trachymyrmex septentrionalis
ATGGCGTTTTATGCATTGGACGCACGTTGCAAAAAAGTAACGTCCACTCTTTTTTTCTCTCTCTCCCTCGCGCACACGCTCGCACGCGCAATCTCGCCCGCGCGATCTCTCCGGTCACGCTGTGCGTCACGCGTGTCATTTTTCATTTCGCGGAGGTTAGACCTCGCGCGGTACATAGAGGGATAATCCAATAAACGTGTACACACATCGTACACGACGACATCTCGTAATCCGAGTTCTCTCTCTCTCTCTCTCTCTCTCTCTCTCTCTCTCTCT
>NW_017305485.1:1459690-1465722 GCF_001594115.1 Trachymyrmex septentrionalis
TCAGTGTGGCGCGACGCCTCGGCTCGGGCCGCGCGACCAGCCAACGACGCGGCGTGATCATTCGTGACACGCGCAACCAGCCGCGAGTTAAACAACGTTTCCGCTACCTAGTTATGAAAGCCGTGGGTGTGCGCAGGTGGTGAGTGCACGGTGAAAAAGGGACACGGGGAGAGGGGTTTGGATTTATCGCGCCCGGGCAATCTGCCGTAATCTAGCCGAGCGCGGCGAAGACACGGATCGTGGATCTACGGTTAACTACGTTTTCAACGCTTGATTATCGCGTTTCACGAATAAGCACCCCCGAGTGCGTGCTTGGAGGTGGCTGGCTGGTTGGCAGACAGGCAAAGCTGGCTGGCTGGCTGGCTGGCTGGCTGGCTGGCTGGCTGGTTGGAAAGTTAACCCAGACGTGGCAGCGGCAAGGGAGGGCGAGAGAACAGTCTAGGCGTGGCTGCAGCGACGAGAGACGTACGGATGAAGGGAATGGGGGTGGGGTGAGGGGGGGGGGGGATGGGAGGGTGCAAGAGCGCGTTGCATTAGCCGCAGATTGCGTTTATACGCCATCGCGACGCGCGGAATTATGTACCGTCGAGCCGCCCGCAACGTCGCACGCCGTTATTTCGCAGTGCAAATAATTAGTATTCCGGTGAACGAGTGCGCGAGGGTGAGGATGAGAGGAGATAGGGAAAGTGCACCACGCGAACAGCGCGGGTGAATAGGCACGCGCGCGCGTTCACGCTCGTCTCTCCTTCCCTCCTCATTCGTGTCACAATGTTGCCTTTGCCAGCGCGGCGTACGTTACCGTCGCGAAATCGAGACCACCGTCGCACTCCTGCACCCTGCAGCTTCCTTCTCTCTCTCTCTCTCTCTCTCTCTCTCTCTCTCTCGCTCAACGCGACGCGACACTTCCGCTACTGCATCCCAGACGTGTATGCATTGACGTGCATTCAGTGATGTCGATGGTAACAAGCATGTACGACGAATGTACTCGTGTGTTTCGAACGAAAGGTTCGCTTTGAAGCAGTCGCGAACGATCGCTGTTGAACGCGGTGGACGATTCTTTGAAGTCAGAAAATGTTGGTTAATTTTTAACTAGAGAGACGGGGAGAGGGAAAACTCGTTTCGCTCGCTTTAAAGGGGAGAACTTGTAATTTCGGGTTTCTCGCGTCGAAACAAAACGCCGTCCGAGGACTAGCGTTCGATTAACGAAATAAAATATACATCAGCTCTCGCTCGTGAATCGCTTTTTAAAGATTTATTTTGAGGATAGATATATTGAGAGTTGGGTATATTGCGGGATTGTGTGGATGTTCAGGTCTATTTGATCGAAAATATGTAATTACGATTTCTTATTTATTATTATTTATTTCCTTACCAATGTATAATATTTGGTTCGAAAACTGTTTTCTTTAGTATTCGATGTCTTCCTCCGTTAAGATACTATTTTTGTTATGGAAACTTTTATTTTTTACCACATTTTCACCCAAACGATACAATTATACAATGAACAGTTCAACAGAATGAACTCGGAACGTACCGATACTTGTTTCCACCAACGTAATTGAACTTTAATCTCCGTTCAACTGGTTCTTTATTTCGTCTAGTTTGAAGAATTGGAAAAGGATGAAGAGTAAGTTTCGAACCGAGATTAAGTTAATCTATATATTGACAGAAACGGTCGTGAAACTGAAAACTGATACGAACCGTTCGTTCAATGAACTCTTTCACGCCGAGTAATATTTGAAGTCTCGATTAACAGAGCGCGCTGTCGTTCCCCGAGTCAATTCATATTTGCGCAACAATAATACTTGAACGACATCAGCGTGTACGGTTAATGCACACTACAGACTGCCACTTCCGTGCACATTAAAGCTCTCTCTCTCTCTCTCTCTCTCTCTCTCGGCTCCGTTTCTGTGATGCACATTCTCTCGCACGGGCGCCGCCGAACTTTACCGCACAGAGAGCCGCCCGTGCACTGTTTTGTCCTGGTGATTTGCAGCATCTGCGGCTAGCACCTCCGAGCCAGCAACCACCCCAGCCAGCTACCGGGGGCAAACGGAGTGAGTAGGTCGTCGTCGTGGATTTATCCACCGCGTCGCGTCGCACCAGAAACGACGGTCGAGGAGTGGCGACGGGAGCGGCGGCGCTCTATGATGATCGAGGAGGAACCGTGAAAATTATTTGGAATTAGGCGATGCCACGGACCGCTTTTCCGGACCGTCTGGCGCGGATGGATGGCGCGAATATATACCTATAGGGGATAAACCAGACGACGGAGGCTGGAATACCGTCGTCGTCGTCGTCGTTTCGGCTGACGAGTTGTAGGACGAGGACGACACTAACGCAAGGAAATTGCATTTCCGCCGAAATTACTGGGGCCAGGGGGGGAGGCCGGGGCGGAGCGGGTTATTAAAATGGAATTATTATTAAAACGGCTAATAATCCGCGCGAGAGAGTCGAGTTACGTCGCGGCTACGTGAGAGTTGCGGATGTTAATTCTTTTACGATTACGTAAAGTGCGGATGTGCGACGGTGGTTGCGCGATGGTTATCAAATTTTGTTGTCAAATCCTCCCCCCCGCCCCTCTCCCTTCCCTCAATTCTGACGCAACAATTTATCGCAGTCAAACAGCGTTTTCACATAGTAATATATGAGCGTAATACATCGGATGTAGTGATCCGATTAATTGAAATTAACGGAAAGCAAATTTATGCTGTCGCTTTTTGGGTTTTTGACATTATACAGCTTCCTCTATTCAATCAATAAATATACTATTTCATGATTAATTATCCCCGAATAATTGATCGTTCTATGATTATATAAATTCCTGGATACTGTCAATTTCGCTATACAGCAATACCATTATTTTTACGTTGCTAGAGTGTTTATAACACGGAAAAAAACAATTTCGTTAAAGTGTATAAAAATTTAATTATACACTGTTAAATATAATATCAAAGGAACGATTGTAACCCAATCCCGTGAATTAAATAATATTTTGTTATTTTTAACGTTAAATGTGCTTTAAAACGTAAATCAATTTCTGTGATTTGTTTTGAAGTAAACGTCCATATTAATATATGTATACAGTATAATATACATTATAAACTAAATTTGATAATTTAGATCATTAAATAAATTAAATTAGTAAATAAAATTGAATTAAGAGATGAGTAAATTAGTTAAATAAGTTAGATAAATAATAAACTAAATTTGATAATTTATCAGATTTATATTGTAAATAAGTTTTTTTTTATTTAACGCCATTGTTTTAGCTAAAATTAACGACAAATTGAGCAGTGGCGATCTACTACGAAATAATTTAAGTATTGGATACAATTTGACATTATGACATTATAACGGTATAGATACATTGTTAGATTCGTAATGTCAAATTACACTCAATTTTATTTTAGATTTGCATACAAATTAATTTTAGATCCGGATACAGATTTAAAATGATTTTGTCGGACCATCAAAATAATTATGTAAGACGTTCCAATTGATAGTGTGAAAAATTTGTTGCAGTTTATTATTCATCATGTTTGAAATTCCTATATAATTATTTTAACGGTTCAACAAAATTATTTTCAGATCCGCATTTACATACACTAAATTTTTACGTATTTGAAGAAAATTTCTTCATTCTTTCCGTGTAGCATTATAATTATCACGTAGAAACGCGTACGACGCAGGTATATATATTTTATTTATAGTGCACTATAATATACTATCTCTTTCGTATCGCACGAAGCTTTTACCAAAACTCGATTAATGTCTCCGCTGTCTTGATTTGACATCTGATGCGGCGAGACGTTGTCCTTTTTTCGTTTGCCAGCCATGCTTTTCCGCAACATTTTCCACGATCGTAGTTTTTCGCAGATGAAGAAACCGCATTTTCCACTGACAATTCGCGCGTTCATCTCTCACAGTAATCTCGCCGTGGTCTTCTGAAAAAACTCACAGTTTTCGTGTCTCGCGCGGTTTCTCCCACGTCAGTATGTCGGGACGCGGATGGCGGCGGTCCCCTTATCGCTTTTGCGCTCGCTGCAACAACGCTTTTCGCGGCCGCCATAAATATTTCCGCAATTGAATTTGAGGAGAACAATGGTTCCGTACTCCAGCGCAATAAATCAGAATCTATCTAGCGCAACGCAGAGAGGAAGAAGAATGCGAGCCACGTCGATATTGTACTCAATAATCGCAGAGCTTACTAATTGTAAGAAGGAAGCACTTATCCCGATTCAATAAACGAGATAATAATAAAAGAGGAGAAAATGAAATACAGAATCATTTTTTTTTCAAAAGTTACTTGCAACATAAAAGTAACAAAATGAATGAAACAGTGGTCGCTGTGATCGCTAAAAAAGGAGAAGAGAGGAATTCGACATTAAAAGAGAAATGATATTTTCCTAGAAGAAAACAAACAGAATGTCTACGTTACTACAGCTTTATGATTTTTTTTATTAACATAAAATATTTGCGTTAATATAAAAAATAATTCTACGTTATTACATTATTGCATTACTACATTATTATTAATACATTATATTAGCGTACAATGTAGTCGATATAAAATGCTAGTAATATTATTAATTTATATTTAATATCAAGGCTACAACAATGCATAATTGCAGTATAATTATGCAGATAATTGCGAGCAAGGGCAAAAATTATTCACAATTTGTTTGATCGAGTTTAGTAATAAGTGATATAAGTCAACGATAAGTCTCACATTCGACGAGTTATCGTCAGTGTTTTGGTGTCACGTAAAATTGTAACTTGTTTCTTTGTAACCAAGAAAAAGCGTTGCCTTGAGTTAAGTGACTTTTACATAAAACATTTTCCTGAACTCCTTCGTTTCTCGAAAATAAAAGAAAGTAAAACAATTTGTTGTCTTGTCCAACGAGTCGTATTTTTATGCAGAAATGCATTACGTACAAAGTAGTTTACGATAATGATCTTATCACTTTTATATCATCAGCTAAATCATATCGGCTTTGTGAAAGTTAATCATCGAGTTAAATTGAGATCAAACGAGATCTTTATTAATTAACTCTTTCATTGCTGAAAGAAACTAGGCATCTTTTGTGCTAGCCTGCTCTTTTGCAACAGCAGTTGAACGATCTGAAAAGTATTTTTCTACATAGAACATTGTAGTGTCTAACGATATACAATACAGAACAAAAACGACGACTCGTTCTGCAGATTCTTTGACCAATTTCGCTGTTTATTGTCGCAGTAATATGAACGTCTCGAGCACTTTTTCGCGAATTAATCCAACGGAATGCAAACAAGTAGCAAAATATTATTGTTCATTTCACTTAAGTCTTGTGTAATAGATTCTCAGTTTGAAATTTATTTATTAAATATTACACGTTAGAAATTAAAAAGCCATGGAAGACGTAGAGTTTTAATTAAATTTTTATTAAGAAAAAAAAATAACGGAACTAAATTGGTGAAATAAATTAGAAAAGTATAATATTTCCATATGACGTAGACATATCACGCGGGAATATCTAAAATAACGTATATTTTTATCTATCAAACACACTAGGGTATAAAAAAAACGCAAGTATTTTTTTTATAATAAAAATTCTTATCACAGCTGTTTTTAATAAAGGAAAAAAATAAAAGAAAAAAAGTAAACGTACAATCCTTCATCACTCGCAGTGGACCAGTGACGGAGGGAGGGACGCCAGGGTACTCGATACGACGATAGATCGACGAGATTATTTGTTATCGTCTTCTCTTTGATGTGCCGTCATGCGGGAAGCAATACCCCGGCGACTACTCACCTGTAGGAAAGTCCATGTAAATTGAAAACTCCCGGTCGATACGTCATAACGTAACGACGCCAGCCGCGCTACGAGTTTCAGTCAGCCGGCGAGCCATTAGCGACGATTAATTAGGAGGCTTTTACAAGCTCGGCTGCGCTTTTATCGACTTCGCCCGATTGCTTTCCCACTTGACCGTTTAAACTCACCATCTCTCTCTCTCTCTCTCTCTCTCTCTCTCTCTCTCTCTCTCTCTCT
>NW_017305485.1:1465822-1490030 GCF_001594115.1 Trachymyrmex septentrionalis
CTCTCTCTCGTCCTCCGCTATACTTTACCCTCCGTTTCGCACTATCTCGCACACCACCCTATAAGCTCACTGCACTCTGCCTATCGCTCTTCCTGCCTCCGTTCTCTCTCCTCTCGCTCTCCCCGCCATCTCCTTCATTTCTACCCTTCTTTTACCCTTCTTTACCTCTTCCAGCTTCTTTGTTCTTACCATCGCTCGCACCGACGCTCCTTTCCTTGCCGCTTTCGCGAGCGCAAATTCTCCGCTCGCCACCGCCGCGAGACAACCGCGACAGTACTACGAGTCTACGGGGAATCGAGAAATACTGCGGGAATTCTGGATTAAAGTGAAACTTTAGTTGCCACCTGGGCCGATAGCGATGGTGGTCGACAGGCGGCGGCCTCCTCGCGAAGAACAAACTCGCGGAGCGGCAATAGCGAAACGTTAAAATCTACCATTGGCGTGTTTAATTTCTCACAATTGTCGTGTTAGAAAATACTGGCGGAGATGAAGGAAGTTCATTAAAGACTCTATTAATAAATAAGAAATTCTATTATCGTTCGATGCCTCGCCGCGAAATTCTCTCTCGGTTGGAAAATGCTTTAGAAGAAACGCGTAGGAGACAATTATAAAGGTGACAGCTGAGGATTATGTGTGTAAGCAGGAATGAAATGCAGGAAGTGAATAGTCGCAATTTGTCAACAATGTCTATAAATTCCACGAAATTTAATAGCGAAGTGCATAATGGAATAACTTTATCGGCTGTAACTACATCGTAACTACATCAATCACTTTGCACTATTACAGGTAAGAGCGGATAACTATTGTCATGCACGCGAGTATTGGAGGGTTAAAGTCTGGTTCAAGGGCCGGGAACCGGTCGATCGCTCTGGCTTTGATATTAATATCACAGCCGAGTTTGCCGCTGCGACGAGAATAAATTCTTCCGATAAGTAAAGTCGAATCGAATCTTCAAATTCGCGAGCTAGACTCACGAGCGAGTTGTTATATTTGCAGTCTCAGAGCAGAAATAATAATCATTTGTAGAAGATTTCTCTCTCTCTCTCTCTCTCTCTCTCTCTCTCTCTCTCTCTCATGTTTGCATTAAGTGATGTATTAGGTAAGTCGTTGGATGTGAAATATCGGATTTCAAAGTATAGGTTTATGGGACGCATTTACAGAGTAAACGCGTTTCTTCTGATCATCGACTATTGGGAATAACGTTAAAGTGATATTTTTTTCGTACAAAATTATGTTGTAGTCTGTGTGAGAGGTTTACGATTTTTCTTCTTTAAACTTATACTACTTACTTCAAACGTAGTCACGAAACTATAGCTTGTTATTTCGAAAAATGTTACTAAATTTTTTCAGTTATATATGTATTTCTTTAAGAAAAGTTACTTGAAATTTGTCGACAATTAAAATTAATACAACAATTTTGTAAATCCCGAGATTTTAGCATGAAGTATGAAAACAATGCGAAATTAAATATCTTTTGGTGTATTTAACGTTTTTAAATTGATGAAATTCCCGGCGCGGGTTTGAAGTTTCCTTATATGATATCTTTTATGTGTTTTTAAGGAAAGAATAATGCCCGTCCCGGGTTACCCCCAGGGAGAATAAACATAGCTGACAGCGAAATTGTATCGACGGGGATAGCACGGGCGAATAATTTTCTAAAGAAAATCGCAAGTACACACATCGAGGTAGCAATTTATATGAAAATGGTCACGTCGGTATGTAGAAAGATATTTTTACAGGATGCCCTATTTTCGCAGTATTTTACTTGAAATGACGTAAACGTTAAGTATCCTTATTTAATTCCGATCGATCTCTGACTAAAACTTTAATTAACTACAATAAATATTAAAGCGCGAAATTAAGGTGCACGCAATCTATTTGACTGAAGTCAAAGACTGTGAAGACCGTCTTTATGAGATAAAACTTAATACGGAAGGAAAAGGGAAATGTTTTATCAACGTCACGTTTCATCAACGAGAAAGGGAACTTTGCGATAACTTCACGATAACTGAGGAAACTCGTGATAAAAGAGCTAAGGCGGATCGCGCTGCGATCGAGCGTTTCAGCCTTATCACTGTACGATGCCGTTCTAGTTATCGAAACGATAGTTATCGCGCGAAAGAGATTTCAGTACCCTTCGGGGCTCAACGAGAGAGCAATTTTGTACAGATTTCTCTTTGATGAGAGCTATAGAATTCTTGGCTTAAGCTTAAACCAATTATATTGGGATAAACATGCTATTAAAAATTTTCGTGTGCACTGTTAAATATTCATAATGTCAAATTAATCTAATTTCAGTTGTTTTTAATTATGTCTATAGGTCGCCACTGCTTTCGTCCAATATATCCTCAATTTGACTAAAACAATGGCGTTAAACAATTTAACTTAAGAAAATGTATTAAATGTGATTCAAATGTATTTTATTATATATATATATATGCATACGTTAATATGGACGATGTTTACTTTGAAACTATGAAAATAAATTGATTGACATACATGAAGTTAAAAATATAATAAACAATAAATGTTATTTAACTCAGGGGTTGGGTTAACATTGCTCCTTTAATATCCCACAGTGTATTATGTAGATACAGTAGGGATAATTGTTAATTATTGCTAATAATAATTACATTATATCGTTAAGAAACGTTACACGGCATTACATTGCATTGCAAGTATCGCAATTATATTTCACTCGGCCGTCTCGTTTTCGAGATTACAAAGTAAGGTGCGAAAAACTGCTCGAAGAAATGCCTCGACTTCTCAACGCTCCAATTATACCGGAGGATTTTTGTTCTTTCCCGTTTCAAAGGAACGCACGTTTTTGAATTTCGACACGTTCGCCGTGCCTTTCGAAAGTTCACCCCGTCGAAACTGCACTCTCGCAGGTGAATATTACGAAAATAGCTTCGCCGATGAATTATTGAGGGAGCCGAACGCGGTCGACTCGTTATCCGTGATTTTGATCGTTTTACCCCGCGACGCGGACTCTTTAATTTCCTTGAGGACCGCGCGACGTTGAGCCGTCAATTATATATGAAAAATAAATAATCCGTCTCTCGGAGAGCGGATTTGTTCCGCGAAACGAAAACGGACGAGCGTGACGTTGTTATCCGAATGTCACGCGCGGGAAAAAGGTAAAGCCATCACTGCTGGCTTGGGATCCGTCGCACGCTATTGCACCGAAATTTAGCGTTGCCGGGCAAGAGAGCGTTGGGGAAAAAAAAAAAAAAAAAGAAAAAAAAACGAGAGAGCGGGATAAATAAAAAGAACGGAGGGGGGGGGGAACAAAGGAAAATAAAATATATAGTCAGCGCGCTTCGCGCGCCATTTTCCGAAAGACACACCAAAAGCGCGGGCTGATTCGTGCAACGTAAACACCGCTCTCGGGCCGGCGGCGGCGACGGCGGTCCCCGCGAAACGCCGCAGCGCGGAAAATATTTATCGACGAAAGGCGATATTTTTTCAAGCAATAAACATCTCGTTCGTAATTTGCGCGGCGGGAAGCACCGTCCGTGCTGCGCGTTTGTGCGGCGCGGCGCGTGTAATAAATGTAAAACTTGAGCGTGCTCTTAAAAACGGCGGCGTTTTGTCATTTTTATCGCCGCGCGTACCATGCCATCGCGCCGTTGCGCAAGTTATTCGGAAATTATTACCATCGTATATATCATTACTTGACGCACGCATATAAGCGCGCCGCGCTGCAAATCCTGTGAATTTTTCACAAACCCGCCCCCCCGTCCCTCGGCGACGGAAAATACGTGGGGTACAGCGTGCCGAAATGCTGTAATAAATACGGATCAATTGGGGGCTACGCGAAACTGCAAATATAGCGGCAGAGTGGCTCGCATATTTAATGTGCGCGAAATGTCAACAATCGTAAATCGCGAATTTCGTTGTCCTCATTTCAAATTTCTCCCGTTGACATTCATTATTTTTTTTTTTTCTTTTTTCTTTTTGCGCGGACTTAATGATCTTCAACGGTACGGATTCGGCCGTTTACGAATTTGTCAGTAGCATTTTTCAGCATGGATTCTTAACATTCGTTGCACGGTAACGTTACATCGCTAGCGTCCGTTCCCCGCAGTTATTTCTGTTATTTCTGTAGTGACTATAACAAAATGATACCAGAAACCAATTGAGCTTGCCAATTTGCAAATTGTTTGCATATCGTTGCGGTTTGCTCCGCTTCTCTGAATAACGCTCCGTTGTTTTCGTACCGGTATACTCTGATTGAGTATACCGTTAATTCGACAAAATTATGTAAACCATATTGCGCGACGTACACTTGGTTTAGTTACTGTCATTTATGTTAAGCGTAGGACTTGATTACGTTAATTTCGCGATGTACGCGGTTAGAAAATAAGCCCGGCGATGCTCGTGATAATTAGCTGCGGATCATAGTTTACCCTGCTATTTTAATATCGCGAGGATGTTTAGCATTTTCAAGTTATAATCGATGCCGTTAACTTCACGGCTCTGCTACTTGGTTGAACTTGAAGCTGCGGTAAGGCGATTTAAAGGATATTGCCTTCTATTTGAAAGTCCGAACTGAGTTTAACATCTAAAATACACGATGAGATATGAAGAGTGCTTCCTGATTTGCTTAACCTTTAAGTAAATGGATGGTCTAAAGATACACAAATTGGTGTGCTCAAAATATCTCCCCCCCCCCCAAATGTTTTATTTTTTATTAATATATGTAGTTAAAGTTAATCTTACATTAGTTATATATATTATCCCTATGAAAAATCTCTTGCAAGTAAGAACTCTTGTTAACGCTTAGACAAGAGTCTACCAAAATTTTTTCAGATGTTTACATAATCCGGAATGATAAAAAAAAAAAAAAAAGAAATTTGCTTTGTTTTCCGAAAGCTTCTATTACTGATGAGGAAAAGTTAAGATTCATGTTGCCGGCACGGTGGAGGGTTAAGATATCTGAGCATCTGGGCAATACTTTTCACTTTTCTTTTTCGGAACAAAGTTTTAAAGGAAACTATGGACTGCTATGGTTATCTCAGCCTTAAAGGCTAATTAATAACAAGTTTTTTAATAGCAATATTCATATCGCTAATAAATGAATACGTGAAGAATATCCTGCTGCTAATCGGTAGAAAAGTTAGCGTTTAATCAATATTAAGTGTGAAAATTCTTAAGTACGACGCAATCCATATTAGATCGAAAGGCTGGTAGACACGACGACGTTAATGTATTATAAATGAGTTTTTGGTGTTTCATTAGCACACGCCGTTTAAGCGATTTAGTATTGTCCTCCGCTATCTACAATAGCTACAGCTGATAAGCGCAAATATTTGCGTTCGTTGAAAGTTAATAAGCCACAGGGATGCGTACAACGGCACGTGGAGGGTTAAATCAGCGTGAAGCATCAAGTATACTCATTTCCATTGTCGCTGATAGACAGCGCTGATAGAAGCAGCGACATACTTGGAATTTCGCGGAATGTGTGTGTTTCCCGCGGCTGAGGATTATCGAAAGCTCGATATTGCAGCCCGCCGCTGCTGTTATTACGATTCTCGCATTAAGATCTCGCAAACATTTCGCTCTCTCGATAATATCTAATCCCAGGGAAAGATGCTTCTAAGCTGTATTTGATTGTATCACAAAGGGGACTGTCATTTTCATTTAAGAAACGAGAGACGTTGGTATCGTCAGATTTATTAAAATCAGCTCCCCGACTTTCGAATAATCCTCCAGGTACCATTTATGTATTATTTATAGGGATTCTGATAAAATCCATTGTTTGCATAAACTTCGCGAGATTTATGTTAATTGCGAAATATTGATTTCCCTCAAAATTCGAACGCGAACGCGGAAGATTGCCATTACAACCTCCACGCCCTAACGAGCCTCATATCCATAGGTACGGTCACTGCTGACGTCTTAGATGATCATGGCGGCTAATGTTACGATCAATAATCATTGTTGCATCCTGGATGATTTAGGCGCCGCATCGGGTGTTACCTACGGTATTTGGCGAATACCTATGTGGTAAATGGTTATACGTTCGTCCCCGATATCGCGTTAGTCGCATATTCCGCAGAAATGCGCACACACACACACAGAAAAATATCATTCTATTGCTTTCAATTTACTTTCTTCCTTTTAAATAACGATTCTCTTTAACAGAGAATATTGCCTTGACGCAACCTTAAAATATATTTATATTAGAAATTTTAGAAAAATTCATTATTATGTACTCGAAAGTAAGAATTTATTTTTTTTTTGAAGAATATTATAAAATTGAGCCGGACAAGCGGCTTTATATAATAAACAAATCGAACTTGTTTTCATTTCGTAATCTCGAAGTCTAAAACTCACTAAGATTCAGAATATATATTTTGAATAAATTTGATGTTTCGCGGATTATCTCTGTATCCTGTAATCAATTATTTAGAATGCTATCATTTCGTAAACGATACAGTATCGGGCTGTCCTTCGCTCGGATGAAATGCGATGTTCATGGCATTCTAATAATCAATTCGGATATAGAGATAATCCGCGAAACGTATAATTTCTGTACAGAAAGTGGAAAGTAGCCCCAAAAGTATCATCAAATTTGTTGGTGTTTCAAATGAACTCGATAGATTTACGGACGTTTGAACCTTTGAAATACTCGAAACAAATAATTATTACTTGCGTATGCGTTCTTCTGATGTGTGTATCTCTCCGATAATACATTAAAATAGTGCTAAAGGTTTATTAGTTTCGCAACTCGCTACCGTTTCCAGTATTTTTAACATTAATCACAGTCTATCGGATACCGATTTATGACTGATCACTCGAGGATCCTGACGTGGATCGTCGGCATGAAACATTCATATTGATGGCATATAAGATTGACAGTTACGCTGGCAGCGGGAATACTGATCGCACGCGAGGATTCCGCGGGATGATAGGAGCCGCGAAACGATACATCGGCATAAATATTTTCTCTCGGCTCGGTGCGTGGCATCACGAGGGTGAGAGCCGACAACTAGGGTGGTAGTCAACGTGAACGGCGACGAGCGTCGCGACGAGGACGAGTGCGTCTCCATCGTGAGGACGAGGGCAACGTTAAGGATGGAAGGGAGAGAGAAAGAGAGAGGAGGAGGGGAGAGAGAGAGAGAGAGAGAGAGAGAGAGACACATGGTAGTGGCAAGACGTGGAAAGTGTGTTTCAGAAGAGAAGAAGATAGACCGAAGGAGAGTGGAGGGCGAGGAAGGTGGAGGGTGAACGGAGGTGGAAAACGAGACGACGGGGAGGCGCGCAGGAGGGTGAGAAAGACTGAGAGAGAGACTGAGAGGGAAGCTGTGAGGGAAAACCGGTCCGCTTGCCCGCTCTGCCATCCGCCGATCAATACACTTCCACTGCTGCGAACGGAGCCGTGAGGATGGGCGGGGACGTGAACGCGAGAAGAGAGTAGATCGGCACGACATCGGCATGGCGTGGCGTGGCCGCGGCCTGGCGCGGCGCGGCGCGACGCGACGCGACGCGACGCGACGCGGCATGGCACGAGAGATGCTTGGCTGAACTGTGAGAAAAAGGTCTGTCCGGCCCGCACAAATGGACAGCCGTTCCACGCCAAACAAACTTCGAGCGAAATTAACAATGCGTTTCAGTTTGCTTTATTGAGATACACACATATGTACGTACGCATATATTTAATTTTTGTTAAAATAACATACAGGTTGAATTATAACGTAATATGTGTGATATGTATTAATAATAATAATGTATATGTACGCGGCGCGGAAAAAAATACGTGCGTATTTTGTTGACGTTACTTAATATTTGTATTCATACCGACGGATGATTTGTTGAGTTTCTTCACGTGGTGTTAGAGAAAAATTCTGCGAGATGTGTATGTGTGTAAATGTTTAAAACGGTGGCGTGTGGTATAACGCGATGCATTGCGTGGACGAGAGAAAAATCTCGGTATCGCCCTGCCCGCTCGATGCGGTTATCGCATTCGCGGGATTTTTCTTCCCTGCGCCTGTGTTAAGCATTTTGCGTTAAATATTTTGCAACGAAGCGGGGAATGAATAAATAATGAGAGATTACGGGTGTTTCAGCAATGTGGCGGAGTTCACAGCATCATTGCATACCGATATCGGTATTTAATACTTCATCGGGCAATCTTTCAGATTTACACATATGGAAATGAAAATAAATAGGTTTTGACGCGAAAAACGTTACTTAGGAATCGCACGGGTTTCGAAATATCCCGACTAAAATTCATCATTCAGCCGGAGTTACATTTTACACTTTACCACACGTAGCCGCGACAAATTAAATGAATATATATTACAGATTTATTTCATTACCATACAAAATATGTTATAAATAAGGCACCTGAAATTGTCTACCTTTTCGCGATACATGGACACAGCAGGATTTATTTCGCGGTGTGCGGCGTCGCACACTGGAAATTGAAATTCACTGCAGAAGAAGTTGACAGTGCTCGGTAATGTTAAAAACGATATCGATGTAGTAATAGTCCCTGACGACAATCAAAATTGCGAACGAATTGCTTTTGTTCGTTACTCGTGTCGTACAATAATGCTTTGTTCGTAGCACTTTGTCACGCTTACGCGCGTTATCTCACCGGTGTATAATAAAGCCGTATATTCATCGCACGCGTACGCGTTATTACTAATTTATAGACGCGGATTAAACTAACGAATGAATTATTATCACGAATCTTTCCTGTTCCCTCACTTGCAATTTTTCTTTCCGCTTCGGTAGATTCACTTGCACGCGGAAGCGGAATCAGCGATCATTATTTTCGGATCAGTCGACTCAAAATTGGCTCACTACGCAACTCTCAGCAGGATCAAGTATTTTCCAAATACGGCTAAATCTCTTATAAGAGTAATGATTCTGGAAAACATTCTAGATTTTTCTCTAACGAAAAACAAACGAAATAAATTCGTATTTTTATTTAAAAATCGTTACGCGCTATTTCTTTCGATACATTTTATTTTTATCGACTTGTCTTGAGGCTATGGCATGCAAAAAATGTAAAGCAGTAAACGGATCGGCCAATCGCAGTAGAGAGAAAATAAATTTAAGGGAAACAAGTTACGCTTTCTCATTCTACGATTGAGAAAGCGTAATTGTATAATAAGTGATTGCAGTTGTAAGAATTGATCAATTACAATTAAATATGAGGAGAATATTCGACTGTGATTGGTCAATTCTCACGATTACAACTACTTTATAAGTATGATTACGTAATTATAAAATAGAGTCATTGTCCCTAGAGACACTGTCAGTGTGCTTTTTGTATTTAAATAAGTCATAAAGAAAACTAACACAAATAAATAAGAAAAGGTATCTTTTTATCAAGCTAAATTATTAATGGATACGAAAGACAATATTCACCCAAAACAATATTTTAGCGGTTCCGTGTTAATTGTCAGAAAATTGTTCATTTATATACGACCAAGAGAAGATACTCTATAAAGTAAAGGAATTTCATATAACTATAAAGTGCTGGATTTAAGATTGCAATCTTCTCAATGCTAGAAGGATGTCTTGCATGAACTGACATTCGTATTACTGTAGCATGTAAATGACAAACTTCTTCTAACAAATAAGCGTGCCGCTAATATCTTGTATATCTTCTTATTTTAAAAGGCTATTCGAGTTATTATAATAGAATTTTCTTTAGAGGAATTTATTTTTCATCACAGAGAGAGAGAGAGAGAGAGAGAGAGAGAGAGAGTTCACGTGCCTTTATTTTTACAGACGAATATATGTTATAAATACACGCGCCTGAATTTTCCGCTTATCGGCAGAATATTCCTATTTTTGGGTGTTCCATTTTTTAACTATTAAAGTACACTAAACATTTTTCGAAACGTATGAGGAATTTATGTGAGCCCAGTAATACCGTAAGATTTTAAGCTTGTACCTATTTTATTAATACGCTCTGTATTAGAGTTTTGAGAGCGTTGTGTTTTATGAGTGTACATTGAAATTTTAAGTATAATTGAAATAATGATTTATAAACTTAAATAGTTAGCTCACATCTATTATCTGTTTTAATAATTGTATGTTAAAATGAGAGTCAAATATAGACACACAAATAGAGGCACATCAATAGGATCATCGTTCTTTGGGGAACCTACTGATACGGACAAAAACATTTTTTATTTTTATCAAAGATTACATTATAAAGTACCATATTAACGTTTTTCAGATTAATGAATATTATAAGAAAAGAAAATAATTGAAAACCCGATATATTGATTTCAAGCAGATAAAATTAAAGCTATAATATTTAATAATTAATTCAATTATAAGCAAATTGCGTGCTCAAAAGCACGCTAATAGGGACATTAAAGACAATTACCCTCGTGTCCCTAGTCATAAAACGTTGATTTGCTTACATCTGACTTTTTTATACGCTAGCCTTTATTATTGATAAAGTATGAAATATTTTTGAACACACAATGTATCGCAATATCACACTATGATTCACACGCAAGTCATTCTGCCGTTTGAATGCCGTTTGCAACGCAAAAGCATGGTGAAACCGCATTTCTGCAGGATCAAGGTGATTCGGCGGATATACGTGGTTTTAGCCGGATACTTACCAGCGTAACTGATTTCAATCGGCGTTTCGATATTTTCGAACAAATTATAACAATGGATATCAAGGACGCAAGTCATTTTTCCGTACGAGAATTAGTGTGATTTTCAGATATAATAACGCGATATAAGGAGGGATTGGATCAAAGTGAAGGCTACCACTACTCGGGCAAGATAATAGCCGCGCCATTAATTTTCCTCTTTGGCTAACGTTACATGCTTTTTATCATTTTACCACCGTCTAGCGGAACTGCATACGCGAGACGTATCCGAGACGTAATAATGTATCATTTCGACGGAGCTGCATATGAAGCCACGAACGGGGGGCGCGCGTCATAACTAGTAAGCCGAGTAGGTTCCTGGTGTGAGCTGAAATTTTAATAAGGCTCGTATAACATCCCCATACTGTATGATGTACGTCACTCGAGAAATAGCGGCAAGACGTCCTCGCATATTTCGCAAACAGCCGCCTACGAACTTCTTATGGCAAGCTCATTTTCTCACTCCAAGCGTCCAGCGTACGTTAATTAATGACGTGACGCACCGTATCGGATTAAATCCGTTTGTTCAATAATCCTGCAGTATAATATCACCTGGTGCGTCTTGCAGTAATTTTCACTTTAAGCGAAACCGGGAAATAAGGCACAGATTAACATAACGAATATAAATAAGAGGCCGTATATATATATATATATATCTCTTCGTTGATTCTTCCTTTACAATTTTCTGTATAGTAATTTCTTCGCTCCCTTCTCAGACGAGTAAATGAAATTTGTCCCTATTGGAAAAGCGTAGTATTAATTTAAGAGTCTTAATTTAATGAATTTCACGAAAGAAGTTTCGAAACGACACTGAAAAATACACTTTGATAAAATATGCAGAAGCGAATGTCACGCAAGATTTTTTTCTGTATGTTATATTTCGTAATGTGTCATTACTATTATCACTACCATGATTCTTTTCCTCGAAAGTCTTAAACACGCTCCGGACGAAAGATAGGGGAGAATTGAGTGTTATCGGCCTCTCGGAAAACGTTACGTAATATTTCACCCCTGGCCGAGCCGCACCCTGGCTCACGCAATATTTTCCATTTACCTAGTGCTATCGGCTTTAAGCATCTCGCGCACACAAAACAGTGTAACCTTTCTTTATTATTATTAACCTCGTCGTCGCCGTCGTTATCATTACTGTTATCGAGTCTCATTGGCGTTACACTCCAATCTCGTGCGTCTCGCGAAAAGCTGCGTCGTTAGAGCAATAGTCGTTTAGCAGCGTTAATTCCTAGTAGCGATGATAGTTAGCCGATTTCGCCGATTTAATCCATCGCCATTTAATCCGCCTCGCTGCATCTAATTCCATTTGCGCTTCCCTCCTTTCTCGTAAACACATAGATCGCTGATTCTCTGCAAAAATTCAAATTCCGTAAGCTTCAACGGAGCCTCGCGCTCCCTCATTTGGCACGATATAGATAGAAATTGAATTTCGCATCGGAACTTTCCATATGCGAAATGTTTCTGTATCATGAACGATTTTCATGTAATTTTCGAGGAAGATATTAGCGACCGAGGGGAAGAAAAAGCGATGTCTTTGCGCTTCTCTTCTGCGAAAGATTAATTTTATAATCTCACTTTGTGATTAAATGTGGAAGATGTAAAGGTGGAGAGAATTAAAAATGTGAAACGGCTTTTTTCAGGTTCCGTTTTCCTCATTTCTTTTTTTTTTTTTTTTATTAATATATCTCCTTCAAGAGTGGAATTTATTCTGTGGACTGTTTCTGTAACGTCACATGATTTAAAAATCTGATTTAATCTAAAATCTACTGTGTAGTAAATTTACTGTAGCTTTCGAAAAATCGTCAACATTCCGCTGAAATACGTATCTTTGTTAAAATAAATTACGTTACTTTGACGCGCGATACGTGATATTTGACACGTTCAAGAAGACATTTCTTTTACGGTGACACTCCGCAAAATCGAAACTTTCGACGTTCGACGTTTCACATGTAACAACCCAATAGTTACGAACGAAATCGATTTGGACATATGTTGCTACATTTTTTATGTAGCGTCTTGTTTCACGTCTCTCTGCTGTCCGTTTGTAACTGTCGGTGCATTCATACAAGATTTAACAGTATCTCACCATTTCCTGCTTGCACTATGCAGTAGGCAACTTTCTACGTATTGTAATAAAAATGGCGGCACGAATATCTCTCTTTTACTATCAAGAAAACAAATATTTCGATAGCGAGGCTAATTATTTTATAGCTCTTATTTTATCGGCCGAGCAGAACAAGCCCGGTTTTCCTAGGTTTTTCATGAAATCGCACAAAATTGGCAAACATTTTATCGAGAAGATATATTTAAATTTTGAATTTCAAGATCACATATTATATTGTCAGAAACCAAATAGTTTAATATTTGCAGTAGCTATCGCGAAATGTACATTATAAAGGATGTGTGTACTAAAATAAAAAATTGTATGAAATTATTAAAAAGGATTATGCAGAAAATGAGATTATCGTAACAATGAATTATCTTTATTTGCTATTTAATTGTGCGGGGGTTTATTCGTAATAAATAATAATTTGTTACGTGGGTATTTATCGCGAGCTTCGAGAAATGCGATTTTTACGTTAATTAAAATTCGCTACAGAGGAAAATTTTCTTCATATTAACGGAGAAAAATGTTCGCACAAAGGATTTATTCGCGATGGGGCGGCAGCGTTGCATTTCGACATATGTATATGTATATATGACATTTCTCTCGTTTCTTTCTTTTTTTCTTTTTTTTTTTTCTATTACTCGCTATTCCATATCGGGGATTGTCTTCGCGTAACGCCGCGTTCACTTCTCGCTGTCGCAAGATTCAAATTCTCTCTCGCGTATGTAAAAATATACCTAGATCGCGTCGCTCTCGCGTCAGTCGGCCTTTTGTGAGTTCTCTCACTTGCTCACTTTCTCTCTTTCTTTCTTTCTCTTTCGCTTGCTCGTTCGTTCGCTCTCTCTCTCTCTCTCTCTCTCTCTATCTTCCTGCTTTTCTGCAATATTGGGACGCGCGCACTCGGCGGGATTTCGTCAGGCGAGGATGCCACTTTCCGCATTAACCGTCCCGTTGGGCTCAAGCCCGTTCCCGAATCCCGGAATGGAGGATCCTTGGCGTACGTTTCCGTCCGCGCCGCGACGGGATCAATGCGTAATGCAGGTGGTGACGAGAAAGAAGATTGGCTGGCGACGGAATCCGTATCCGCGCCGACGTTGGAAAGAGAGCCGTCTAACGATAAGAGGGAACTCCGCTTCGTCTTTCTGCCCTCCGAGACGTCTCTCGCCTCCGCCCTCCTGTCCGCCGAATTTCCAATGGGAAAATTATGCGTGGAATTTACAGCCGTGGAATTTCCGCCGCGGAGCGCACCGACGTAACGAGATACCGAGACGGCACGAGAAGGCGTCGGCGTCTTGAAACAGACGTATCAATTTAGATTCGGCGCGCCGCTCTAATTCCTCATGTTAATGTCGTGGGTGGAGAGTGGGGTGGGGGAAGGTGGGTCCGATGACGTCAGGTCCTCCTTCTACTTGGCAGCTGACCTTCGTAATTGGAGAGATGTTCATATTAAGGCTTCTTAACTCGGAACGTGCCGTTTTCAGCTTGACCTTTCTTTCACTCTTATCTCGTTTCGTTATTAAAATCAATTGGGTTTCTTTATTAATCGGTATTATGCGCGCGTGCATGCGTGCGGGCCTACGAAACTGATTCTAAACGACAGTAAAGAAAATGACAGTTGGAAGATTTGATGTAAAAAAAAAAAAGAACTTGACAAAACTCTCTTGAGGTTTATACAAATGTGAAGCAATTTCCTAAAAACGGTAAATATACTTATGGAAATTTTTTTATTCGATTTCTAGAATTTACTTCACAATTTTTCTTCCAGAATATTTTCCAACATGCGCAAAATTTTCGTAAAGTCAAATATAGTGCAAAGGCATTCATACACTCTAAATTTCTTGCAGTGAAATCTCACTCTAAGAGAGTGAAAATGCAATCACTCTTAAAAAAGGGAAAATATTTCACTTCTTGAAAAAAAGTAACGATCTTCATTCTTTTTAAAGAGTGAAATCTTACCTTTTTGAAGTGAAATTTCATTCCCTTGAAGTAAAAATTCACTCTAAAAAGAATGAAAATTGTCACTCTTTTTCGAGAAGTAAAATATATTTAGGGATGATTGTATTTTCATTTTCTTGGAGTGAGATTTTTATTGTAAAAAATTCAGAGTGTGTATGGGAGAAATTTTTATAAAAAATATCTTATTTATAGAAAATAAACACTAAGTAGCAATTTCGTAGAATGAATACGTTTCGTCTTAATATAAACGAAAGAAACTTAGTCTGATCTCAGAAGTTAAATTTCTCGATTGTGCAAACTTTAAACAATACATATCTTTTTTAGAAAAACTAATTTTGCGGAATAATGCAGTCTACTTTATTCTTTGTTAATAAACTACTGAGTAATGTGTTATTTAAAAAAAAAAAAAAGATTTTCCAAAAATATTTCCCTTATACGAATACCTTTTGCATTCATTGTATTGTACCATCGATTTAATAACGACGTCACATTTAATAACTACCAAGGAAGTTGAGAAAATTCTTCTGGAGAAACTAGAAAAATTCTTGGAACTTTGAAAAATCCTTGGAATTTTAGATAGTACAATCTAAAAGACGTTTCTTTGAAACATCCTTTAGATACACATATTGTTTGGGATATTTACTTCCTACTTATATATATATATATTGTATATATACACACAAACAGGATACATTTCAAGCATTTGATTTTGGGTGTGTTTGGTAAAGCAAATTGAAAAGTTTGACGAAATCTCGCTTGAATATATATCAACACTGTAACATGGCTTTTACGCGGTGCTTCGATATGAATCCCGTTACATCACATGGAAACTATTTTTTTTTTCACTCGCGTTTACGCATCATCGGTCATCGGCTAGATTGTTTTTATACATATACATATATATATATATATATATATATATATATATATATATATATATATATAGTGCAGCTAGTCAAAGAGATAGGGCCGATAGTGGGCATCGGGCAATCTTTTCTCGCCGCATGACCTCGCGATTTCGATATTTCCAGATCGGAGGCCACCGCACACGGCTTTTCCGCGCAGTCAGCTCGTTCATCTCTTTCTTCCTCGATTCACCGAAGCTCTCAGTTCTCACGGTAACTCGGTGACCGGTAATCAACGGCCAGAACTTGACGACCTGACGGAGCAGGTTGCCAACCTGGGGGGGCGGGTCGCCGTCTCGATTTACCGAAGGGGGAGTTCGGATTTCGGAAGGTGGACGTGCGCGCGAACGATGTTGGAAATATCACACTGGGATATCGATATGCGCGGAATAATAAATCCGATCCGCCACGCCACGCCACACCACGCCTGTCGGTGAGCGAACCCGGGAATAAATCCGGCGAGAACGAGTGGTACGATTGATGGTTAAACGCGCCCTTCTAATGCATCGGCACTCTCCTCGTGCGCGCGCGCGTGCCAAAGAATCATCCGCGTTATTATTACACATTGCCGCAAAAAAAAAGAAGAAAAAAAAAATGAAATTCTCACTGTCACACGCGAACTGCGTAACTGCGGTAAGATGCAAATTATTTTTCCATACAAGAAAACGCTCCCCAAGTAGATATCTCGGAACGAGATAATTAATATTTGTCATTAGCGCTTAATGCGCATGTTACGAAGAGAAAAAGGGATTGAATACTTCATTCTAAAATAATTATGAAATGTCACGAGAGAATAAAACAATTTCATGATAGGTATATGAACATTTTAAATTATCTCATCGTTAATATTTAACAATTGTTAATCAGTTAATTTAGTAATATCACAGTTGGTTAACTTGTAATTATATCTCTCACTTATTTCGATAATTATGTTCTATTATATGTATAATTGTAGTATCTTGGAAACTTGGAGAAGAAACTGACCTTTTCTCAACTTCTTTTTTAAGGCAAGAGTAGAAATTTCGGAAAGAGAGCTACTTTTTTAAGGAAATATTTTATTCATTGCAAAAATGGAAAAATACTGTTCACATTTGAGTCTCAAATTTTGTGTAAATGGGACTTATTATTATATATATTACCGTAAAAATGGAATTCCTACTATTACGTGAATTCCATTCCAACTGCGGAAGATGCAAGTTACCTTTACGTGCAAAATAAAGCGTTCTCTAAGTAAATGTTTTAAGATAGTTAATATTAGCTATCCATTAGTGCTTAATATACAATGCACTGAAGAAAGGAGAACATTAAATATTTAATTCTAATTATAAAATGCCACAGTAGAATGAAACAATTGTACGATATATGCCTTTTTAAATTAATTGACGGTTAATATTTAATAATTCATTTTTAATTCATTTTGCATCAGAGTTAGCTAATTTATAATTTATAATTACATCTCTCATTTATTTTTATATAATTATATTGCAATATTATGTAACTATAAGTATCTCTTGCGACGTATCGAGAGAGAGTTGTAAGAGAAATCAACCTTTTCAACTCTCCTTTTACAACAAGAGTAAAAATTTTAAAAAAGTGAGCCACTTCCCAAGAAAATACTTTGTTTATTGGAAAAATAGAAGAGCGCTCTTCACATTTGTTCTGGACTTCGTAAACGGGTCTTATTTTATAGCGCTACTGTTTGCGACGTATCTAGATACTGGTCCACAGCGAGAAATTGTTTTCTACGAATATGACACTTATGGTCTTATGTGTGCGCGAATCGATTTTCTTCCATAGCGATGTACACCATTTCTAGTGTATTATAGTATATATATATATATAGCGTATATCTCTACCTTATAAATGACCTGCAGTACCCTTTCAAGAAAGAAAAATCGGTGAATTCTACAGAGAAAGAAAATCTTAATATCACGCAGTTCATTTGAAAGACACTTCCAATTTGGGCAGGGAGGAGTTATTTCGAGCGGTATCGTCGCAAGAGGACGAAGACGGGGACGAGGAAGGAGAGAAGGACAAGGGGAGGGGCAAACGCGTTTTAATTAAACGCGTGTAATTTTTAATAAAAGCTCAGCTTGGGAAAAAGTGTCGTTGTCCAACCGCCTCGGAACCGATATAACGATATATCGGCCGTCGAGGTGGGCGTTGAAAGAGAGAGAGAGAGAGGAAAGAAATTCGACGTTGATAATTAATAACTTATCGCCGATGTGCGCCAGTTCCCAAATCCAGACCGGGTAGCGTTAAAAACGATCAGATCGAACGATCGAGCGTCGCGTTGACGTGGAAGAATGTGGATTAACGGATGACCCGGAGAACATCGTGAAAGATCGGAAGGGAAATCTGATCGACGACGAGAACAAATGGGAAAGGGCAGAGAGAGAGAGAGAGAGAGAGAGAGTTCTTTTAAAACGGAGTCCAGCCAAAAAAAAGTTCTCGCTCTCTCTCCTCCCGGCGCGGGCGCCTCTCCTTTTTTCTTCCGCCATTCTTCCTCTCGTGCCTCTCCTTGGAGGTGTCCTCGTCCGCGACGTTGATTGGACATTGACAAACGATGTCCGCGTACACGATGTACGCCGGGCGCTCCTGACAAAACGAGCGTTATATCGAATGAGCGACCCGCGGTGTTTGCGAGAGAGAGAGAGAGAGAGAGAAAAAAAAACCTGTACCTTCCCTTTTTATGGCGCGCGATGTGCGTCCCGGGTGCGTGCATGTGTCAGCTATTAAAAAGCGCGGCTTCTCTCTCGCCGAGGTATCGATGGGACTTCATCGAGGGGCTATTATCTATCCTGAAATTGAGTTAAGACGGCGGAGGGGGCTGATCCCGGGGACACGCGCGTACACGCGCGCGAGGGAAGATGGATTAAGTCATTTGCATTCAGGTACATGCGCATCTGGTTAGTATCGCTGTAGTCGTCTTGTACACGAGAAATAGGATGTGTTATGTTACGTTGTATATCACTCTGCCCGGCCCTAACGAATCTAGAATCAACGCCCTTATCGTTTTAATGGCAATCTTCGTGACCACTCTCGCCGCACGATTTTATCCCGCGTTGGTTTCTTTTTTTTTTCTTAAACGGAACATCGAGCGCAGTCCGAATTGAATATTTCAAAAGGCAAAAGGAGCGAGACGAATTTTTTTCATCAATTTAATCATGCGGTATATATAATTGAGATGCATAGCGCGACATCCTAATTTAACTTCAATTCGCCGATACGAGTACGTACGAATCGATGTTCGAAGAAATGACAACGTTATCTTCACAATTTTGCGTAACGCAAATGCTGTAAATCGTTGGCTGGCGAAATGAAAGTTCGGCCCTTCGGTCGAATTCGTTCGTCCAACCTCCGACGCGCGGAATGCGCCGCGGGATGCGTTTGCACGTGCCGTTTGTTTCAATCGTCGATAACTTAAAAAAAACCGGGGGTTCCCCCTCCGGCAATTTTAGTCCAGGAAGGATCGATCCCGTAAGTTGGACAAAAAGAGCGCGCGAAAGGATTGAAAGGGAGCGGGACGTTTTTTCGGGAGAGGACGCTATGACAGGGAGGCTGCCCGGCTGCGGAACTTTTTTTCTTGTCGACGCGTTCAGTCACGGCCATCCAATCTGGTCTCCCATTCGTACACGGGCTACCCCGTAATTAATCGGAAAGCTCCTCCCGAGCCTCGCTGTCGCGCGTCAGCAACGTGACGCACGGCTTCGCCAGTTTCGGTCACGGCCCCGCCGGATGATGGAAATTAATTCATTGCGTTCCTTGCCATTACAGCGGCAACGACATATCTCGTTTCGCTCGCCGCTCGCCCTATGGCGAAACCATTTCATTAGCCGCATGCCGCCGGAAACGTCGAAACGCACACACACATACACATATATATATATATATATATAACCGCGCGGCATGGAACGATGCGTATTTCTTATTACGCCAAACGTATCTCGCAGGACAGTCGTCGGGTCGTACCTTCTGAACGTGTGCATTTCATTTCGTTATCGCTCGTCCGACAGATTCTACTGGATTTCGTCGTGCATATGCCACGCGCGCGAATTAACGCGGTCGTAGTGAGGATGTAGATGTAATTTGTGCGTCGCAAATTGAAAGCTTACGAATTAATAAACAAAACGAGCTGTACAATATATGGAAAATGAGAGAATTTCTGTATATTGTTTTCTGAAATTATTCTGTCATATTACTAACATTAGTAATATGACGTACTAATTGTATCATTATTTTATTGTTATTAATTATAGCAATGGCGAAAATTGAAGTAATGTTCGAAGTTAAACTTAGTTTGTGTGTGTGTGCTACACACGTACAATTTGAGCGTGAAATTTACAAACCTACATCTTTGTGTGTGTGTGTGTGTGTGTGTGTGTGTGTGTGAATACACCTTTCATAATTTAAAAATAGAATTTACAAATAATGACTAAGGCAAATATATATTTTGATTATTTTTCTATACGTTTAAAGACAAAGCCCGAAATAAAATAAATTATCACAATGGAAAAGCCCACGAAAGCCAATACCGGGTGAAAATTGTAAAACAATATGTATTAATTGAGATTAAATACGTTTTATCCCGTTGATGGAATCATATTTAGTGTAACAAGAACAATTTATATCGTACACTTTTATACTCTGTATTTAACTTAGCCACGTCACTGTCATCTTATTACCAATTTTTCGACGATTAAATAGCTTCAGTCAAATACTAAAGACACGCGTTGATAATTTTTACCTTTGGATTTTTATATTCAAAAAGTTCCATGACGTATGTAACGTCAATTAAAGAAATTGTTTATCAGTTTGATGTCTTCACTGTGCTTAATATGTGCACAGTAATTAGTAGATATGAATTTGTTAATTTTATACTGAAAATGATCCCAGCAAACGATTGAAGCATTTATATTTAATCTCAATTAATACGTATCTTTTCCCACAATTTCCAACCAGAATTGGATTTTATGGGACTTTATGAGGATGATTTTTTTATATGTGATATTTTTATATATTTTTTTTATATTTAAAATTTAATATTTGTACATTTATTATACAGATAAGCATTTATTGATATTTACGCTGAAAAAATTTCCGATTGAAAATAGAATCAGAATTTTCTGATTAAATTTATTACAATTCTAGTTGAAACAACCGGAGTTCTGGTTGATACAATATTTCTGATAAAATGTAGAATTCTTATTTTTACTAGAATAATTACATCAATCAGAATTCTATAGTTATCTCGATTAGAATTCTAGTAGATTTAACCAGATAATTCTGAATCGGCCATTTTCCACAAGAATTATTATTTAATCCAATCAGACCATTTTTCCCAGTATAGATAAGGATATACGAGAAAAGTTATTGGGTTTCGCAATCCCAATACGACAAAGCAGCAAAAGAAAATATCGCAATAAAAAACGATTCAATCGAGTCAGATCGAAAAGCTTCCATGTATTATTAACGTACAGCATCTTGATGTGTTTCGCTATCCAAGGAGGGAAAATTTTTCAAACTAATAAATACATGGTATATTTCTCGCGATGTATATGTACGCCTGTACACATGTATTATGTATATATACGGGAAGCTGCATCCTGTGTAGAGTTTAACGATTCCCATTTCTTTATGTTTCAGGTGAGTTCGTAAAATTGGAGAATCGATCGAGCCGACTATTAAAGCGGAGAGAGCGCAGGTTTGTTTATGATCCTTTGGCACCGCTGGCACCGTTTTTTTTTTTTTTTTACCTTTCAATCATTTACCTCGAGGAGAGGGAGGGTCGTTTACTTAACATTTATTACCCGTCGCCTGCTCGACGTAATTTTGCGCTTTGCGCACTTCGTCGCCTCCTTACTTATTCTTCGCGTTCTTCATTCTCTCGCGAGGCATCCGGCAAGTAATAATAAAGGGTTAATCTCCTTAATGGATGTCTCTGTCTGAGTATTACGGATGGCGGACGTAGCGGAATATCTTTCATCGATCGGGCCACGCGTCCCTATTGTCGTCGTGTTGCAACAATAGGACGTGGCCTCTCATGAAAATGCGACATCCAACGTTCCGCAGATACACAGGACGATTACAGGACGATTCACGAGTTCTCGCGTTCATCCCCAATCCTAACACCAACTGGAATATCCAACGTATGATTCGAAGAGAGAAACAAAATTCAAGGAGAGACACCTATCGTCGCGCGGTCTGTTCTACGCCGTTGCATCAACGTTTTGACATTCCGCTTTATTTTTTAATACATTTTAATCCATAATAATTACATAATCTCTCTCTGAAACGTCTTGTATACGAAGGAACAGCGACAGAGGTCACGCTTCTCGCACTTAAAACGGGAACAGCGTTCCTCATCACGAAACGGGTGGCAAATGTCTTTGTCGCGCGTTCAACGCTTTTCCCGGATGCGGCTTATTCCATCGAGCGAGATACTAGCGCGGATATAATGTTCGGTCGGCGATTCTAAAATCTGGGGAATCGCATATCCACGAGAGTGGTGGACAGGCGACATTGGGACGCATGTAAAGGGGTAAAGGCCGAGCATACAGCGAGCGCAGCGGGTGAGTGTCCGGTATTATGAGGGTCTCTACAAATTCCGCAAATTCCATTCTCAAAAGCAGACGAGAATTTTTCGAATCCTATTCAAGGTGTCGTCGTGATACCCAGGCGCATATATTGTATATGTATTTTATTATATGTATTCTATTTTATATGTTCCAAAAGAAAAAAAAAAAAAAGAAAAAAAAAACAGCTTCAGCGTGTAAAGAAAAATTGTTTTCGATTTGCTCAAAATCCTTTCAATTTTGCGAGAAGAGTAGAAATAAAATACAAAGGAGGATGTACAGATACGAATGTAGAATAAGCTTTGTTGGAACGTTATTTTTCCAATTAATAAATAATATAATAAGGCTCTCTAAGTATAAAACGATATATGCAAAAGAAGGGCAAAGAGCCAGTAATGTAGCAAGAAGCTTTAATTTAAATTTAATCATAAAATTCATATAATAACTGTAAACGACAAAGTCGTTTCGAGTTGCGGTAATATTCAAATATCGCTGTAAAAATGATAGGCTGGAACATATACGTCAAAATATGGTTTACAGAATATCCTGTGAGAATTGTGATGTTAGTTACGTGTTGGCCAGACTAAGAGACAGTTAAAGACTAGACTGCATGAACGTGTTTCGGATATTAATATAAGTTGAAAATCTCCATCGGTGATCTCTAACCACCGCATGAAGGAGAATCACAACTTTAAATGGGATAAAGTGGACATATTAGAACTTTCGTACAATAAAAGATTAATATCTGAAATGGTACACATTAAAAAATGGAAGCATGGAATTGCCCGGAATTGCCATGGAATTGCGTATTCTAATATTATACATTCTCTTTCTCCTTCCTAATATCTTCTTTCCTTTTCCCCCCTTTTTGCCGTTTTCCGTTCTCGATTAGCGTTTTCCTTTTCGACGTTGCGTTATCCGACATCGTGCAAGTCAGACGTTCGTTACTCTTGCAAATTTGCTTCGATTAAAAATCAATGTATTCTACCACAATTTTCCTTTTTATTAATGGACACTCAACACTTTTACCTGATATTGACAAGGTACACGATTATATTATATACATTATTAATTCGCATGTATCAAGCATTAATGTTTTGTTCACGCTCACTTTTCTAGAATATTGTTCTTCCGACTACTTTCAATTCCGATACAACTGACTCGCAAGGCACTGCACGATACGAAGAACGTAATACCATAGATATTTTTACAGCGACGTGTGAATATCGCCGCAACATTGAAAATGAGCGGAGTCGAAACGTTTGTCGTTCGTAATTATTGTATTGAATTTTATGATTGATATTAAAACTTTAAATACAAAGCGCCTTCCCGGTCCGAGTGTTAAGATGTTGAACTACTATCTAATATACATTCAATTAAATTGAATTAATATTTCAGAAATAAATTGAGAGCCGATGAAATTATCGGATTCACACAATCAATCTGAAACAAATAAACCCCCCAAATTCTCCCAAATCTTAAATGATCTTTTACGATTGAAGTTAAATTAAAACATTACTGGGGGGGGGGGGGCTCTGTGCCCTTCTTTTGCATGTAGTATTTTTCCAAGTTCGTTAATCCAAGGGAAAATATCTCAGAGAAACGGTGAAAAAGAGCGACGTTTATTTCCGCATCATGTGCCAAATGATCAAATTGCGCACGTTTACGTGCGTCTGGCAGATTGCCCGGCGCGGCGCGGCGTAGCACGTAGCACGTGAGGCCGGTCGTATTGCATGCGATATCCTTAGCTTCCGCGGCCGGAGCTTTTCGCGGTGAGGAGAAAATAGTCCGCAAATCCGATCGCGGCTGTGCCTGTGCACGAAGGTTAAACAACGACCAGCCGCGCGGCAGCGAACGCCGGCCGGGTGGAACGCGATAAATTTACGAGCTCGCGACACAGAGCCGGAAAGCCGTATTCGTTTCTGTATAGGGCGATATGTACATAGAATAAGCGAGGCATTTAAGAGAGGGCTGCGAACGTCTTCGGCGTGTTTGAACGGTTCGGCGGGGGGG
>NW_017305485.1:1490148-1490661 GCF_001594115.1 Trachymyrmex septentrionalis
TTTGAAGAAATTCCTGCGTTTTACAGCGCGGGAGCGGTTCTTGTAAAAGGAATTCGAGATAAATTAAAGGAGGGTAATAAACGGGGGATAACTAATTACTCGCCGTCCGAAATACACGTTAGAGGAAAATTCCTCTCGCATTAATACATTCTTCCGCGTTGTATATTGTATCGTCGCATTCGCTTCATATTTTACTACAAAGGAGATAATAACGAGATATTTTCCGGCTGATTACGCTAGCCAAAAATGTAGTTTGCATTAAAATTCCTCTCACATTAATGGATCTTTCGTGCATTAAATTTCACGTGTAGTATAATGAATGCAACGTTCGAACAACCTTTTCCTCCTCGATATTTTCCCCATATTTCGTACAAGTAAAATTCTTTCATTCGTCTTTATGGCACGTACCTGCTCTATCGTGAAGTAAATAAATAAAAAAAAACAGGCATACGTTTGATCGCGCGTTTTTTTAAGACAAATATTTGCCGTGTCCAAAAGCGTTCGTTGAAATTC
>NW_017305485.1:1490761-1497398 GCF_001594115.1 Trachymyrmex septentrionalis
AATACGTTTGATCGCGCGTTTTTTAAGACAAATATTTGCCGTGTCCAAAAGCGTTTGTTGAAATTCTTTTCTTATTAATTCTATATCGAATTCCTCGCTAATACACCTCGCTCATATGTCCGTCTGGTATCTGCAATTTTATTACTGTACCACGCAAAATGGATATAAAACGTCGCTCCGACGCGAAAAGAAATATTGATCTCGGTGTGCGCGCGCGCCGGGTAAACTATGACCGCATTTCTTTCTTCAAGTAAGCTCCGCTTAAAACGATAAAAGAGTTACGCAAACTTTGGTGAATGAGATAAACCTATTTGCCGCGTCTTCGAAAATACCGGGGACATGCTCAGCGGTAGAGCGCTCCCCTTTAAATCCTCGCCTCATCCCCGGTTACGACACCGACACGGTGCGGTGCATTTAAACGGACGGGCCGGGCACAGTCGGCGGGATGCAAATGTTCCCTCTTAAAATTAGGTCACGCGGCCCGCGAAAAAGAGGGGTAAGCGGCAAGGGAATAGATGTGAATTCGAAATCCGTGGAAAAAAAAAAGCGCAGCCCCGCATCCACGCGGTTTATCCCGGACGAGCTACTTTATTCTTGTGACATTCGTCACTTTTTACTTAGAAATGCACTAATTATACAGACGCCGTGTCTACTTTCTAATATCAACGTAATGCGGCGTCATGCCAGCGTGAGCATGCATTGTTACGGAGTTGTGTATAATAACAGCGAGAATACATATAATTAACTGTACGTGTAAGTATAGTGATAAAGGGAGTTGTTTGTTGCGAGTTTTTCCTTTATTCTGAGCAGTTCAGACATTTCTGAATTCTCCCGTAACAGGAGTTTGTTGCTCGAATGAATCCCACTTCTCTCAATTTAAAGGAAAATCGTTGACGGAGACTCAATCAAATGTCAGAAGACATCTTCTTTATCTGTAGGGGAGAGGGAGAGGGAGAGAGAGAGAGGGGGGGGGGAGATAAAGTTCTTTACTTGATCAATGACACTTTGAGGATTATATTTAATATTCGATATCAAACAAATAATACGTTTACAAATTTTGAACAACTTTTAGTGCAAAAAAAAAAGAAGAATAACTTTTACAATGAATTTTAAGGATGAACCGTTGAGTTCGAATCTGTCGTCATAAAAATTCCATTAAGTTGAATTTGTTAAATATAGCATTTCTTTCCGAATTTAGATTTGTGATGAGCAAAGCAAGCGTTTCTTTTTTCTTTTTTCTTAGAATTTGATTACAATTGAGAAACATTATCATGTATATTAGGACGAAAATATGTTAGATGATTATATACGGAAAGAGCGATTTTGCTAAAATATCTAAAAATTTAGCTACGCAAAAATCTGAAAATAATTTTGTTGGACCAGCAGAATTACGTAGAAATCTCAAGCATAACGAACAACACTGCAAAAAAGTTTTGACATTCTGTCAACTAGTTTGATCGTCCTACATAATTATTTTCATGAACCAGCGAAATTATTTTCAGATCTGTATCTAGCTAAATTTTTAGATACATCAGCAAAACTGTCTTTTTCATGTATTTTTGGATTCTAACACGCGTGAAACCGACTCAAAGTCATTTAAAAAACAACAAAAATTAAACTTTCGACTGTTTTTCGTTTATTTTTCGAATCTTTACGAAATTATGGGCAATATTCATAGTCGGATCTTATTTTTAGGATCTTCTTAGATACAGTCTTAAGATGTCATAAAGCAATATCGGAGAGCCATAGCATCTTAAAACATTACTTAAGACGGTCTTAAAATAAGAACTGTGAACATCGTCCTACATGTATAATGGAAATGATATCTTTTCTTACATCTCAAAAGCCGGACTTGATAAAAATACTTCGATGGCAGATTTTCAGCTCGGGGGTTGACAATTACTTCTGGACGCTTCATACGCTTTCGCACGAGACCTTGTAATAATTAGTGCGTAATAATTTAAAGATATCCAAAAATTTCGTGAAATTCTGAATTCAGACAGAAACATGCGTTACGTGAATTGATTAAAATGGGGAATACCGGACAAATTCAATATTCGCTTTTACTGTTATATAATATATTATACTATTCTCATGAAGGTATTCGGTTTCATGGGCTACCCACACCCATCCTTTTATCGTCCCGCAGCAAACATTAAACTACAATGCACACTTAATCCATAGAAGCCTTGACGAACATAGTCGTAATTTCCGCCGTTATCTCATCTCCCCCCACAGTTGCTCCACGGTTAATCTCTACCGGGATAGAGCTTCGGCAGAAATCCCTTAAGTTAGAGATCGACGTTTTATCGAGGGAAGATGTCCGAATAATTTTATTACCTCGACTAGGGAACGTCGGTCGCTCGGTCGGTTGGTCGGTCGGTTCTTCGGCCTCGGCTTTCGCTTGCTATACGTGACCGCGGATTAAATTCAAAATTAGTTTGAAGATTAGCAAAGTTGGTTTAACTGCCATCCGCGCGGGGCCGCGCGCGCCCATCTCTATCCATCACCCTTTAAACCGCCTAAACCACCGCGTGAATACTGATAGAAAGGGCAGTTAGCCTCGAAATATAGGGTGCCTTGGAATATGGACCGACCCCGATTTTAATATTCTTCTTCGGCCAATCTGGCGGAGTCGACTTTTAGTCAACGAATTTGTTATCAAAATTCAGATTGAAGTTTCGCCGAGAGAGTTTCGCAGCTTGTATATTTTTAGAATGATTCAATTGAAAAGGAACTGCGAGGAAAGTTTCTCTGGATAACAATGAGACTTGAAGAATATGGAATTGATTGGCTCTGGTTGTTTAATGTTTGCTATTAATGTATATTTCCATTAATTAACCTTTCGTAATGGTTTTTCTTTCATTTGATTCCCGTTCTTTAATTGGATTTCAAAAATCCAGAGAACTAAACTAACTTTCTTAGCTGTGTCACTATACACTGCGTCGATATTGTAAAAGTCAATTAAACTACTTGGCCGAACGATCCATTGTCAAAATTATAGTGGGAAAAGTACCAGGGCATGCTGTGTATCGCGGTCGTAAGAAAAAAAAAAAAAGCGGAATAAATTCGTCCCGTGGTATACTCATGGCCGAAGTTTCTCGATGCGGAATAAGGAAATGTTTCTTGTCCCACGGTAATGCACGTACTTCGTGGCACTTAAACTTTTCACGGGTCGAGGGCCCGGTGGAAAAATGTTTTCTCAACGACACGGAATGCGAGTAGGTATCCGCCGTACGGCTGGGAAATTTCGTGGCCGGTATCGAATCTTTTATTTCTCGAGAAATTCGAGATTATGTCATTGTGTAAATTTCTCGCGCTGTGCAACATTGACAAACGGTCGATACGATCGGCAGGAATACGAAAGCGGTTAATAATAATAATGGGAACGAGCGCGGTGTATTATTGTCCATGTTGTACGCGGTAAAAGCAAACTTCCGCGAGTGGCAGCGGAATTGTTTCCGGAGGGATGGTAGTTCTCACCGCCGGCCGAGGCTTTTATCAAAAGCGGCGTGCTGGAGCAGAGCGACGACAGGAGATACGGGGAAAAATCGAGAGTTCGCGGTTAAAGTATCCCGACTTGTTCGCGCTAACTTCGACCGAGCCTCGTGGTTACGATGTATCTGCATATATATATATATATACGTGAGACAGCAAAGTGGAGCTCCGACTTCATCGGAGCGAGATCGAGCCTCGTAATTTGAACCAACTTGAGGTCCTCCGATCGACCAGTTTTTACGTCGTACGCCGTGAGAAGATACGCGACCGGTTGCCCTTCGTGGGGGAGCAAGCTCGTTGCACCAAGTCGTCGTCCAAGTTAACCCTTCGCACTCGAACGGTCATCTAGGTTGAACCACTCGATCATTGAGACAGGTTCGAGCGTCGGCTAAAGAGCTGCACTTCTAGACGGAAAACAACTTTTTGTTGACATCTTCTCCGGAGGGTTCTATTTATCGATCGCTCAGATCCGATTTATCGACATCTACACTTTCATCCTATGATGGGATCGTTAAAACGCTGACGGAATTTGTCGATATTATTGAAAACTGAAGGAAGATCTACTATTTAAGTTTATGAACCTTAAGGTGCTGCATCTTGTCTGCGATAACTTTTAACTCTTTGTTGTATTCGTTCTTAACCCTCTAATGATAAAATCGGGGTCAACTGTGACCCCGCAGTTTTGTCAAAGTGTTTCGTTTTACTGCAATTGTTTAAGGTTTAATTAGTAAACTTTATTGTATTTTGTCGTTTGAGAATTGTAAGATCATTTAAAATTATTAAAGACATCGACATTCGCTTTGAAATGAAATCTTTTTCGCTTAAACGCTTTTTCTTGTAATTTCAATAAATAGAAGAAATTTCAGTTATTATTTACTTCTACATTCATTTTGTATGTACATTGATTAGATGAAAAATGAATAAAACAGGGTATTTGACCTTATCTTCCTCTGGAAAAACAAAAAGCTGTACGATTTAATTGGAAAAATAATTTTACTAAAAATTACTAAAGATACGCGCGACGAGTTTGATATTACCACTTTCAATTCTCTTCGATTCTTTATTTTTTTCAACTCAATAAATTCCTCTTACTTCTGGGAGAAGGAAGGAATCCAAAATCAATATCGAGTGTGTAAGTGATAATTGGAAGGAAGCTTACACCTCCTGGGAAATTTACTCCGCGACTCGGACGCTCCTATCAATGGCAATTTTCTCAATTCTCCAAGACGCCACCGTCGCCACTTACGTAATATGTTCCCGTCTCGTTATACAGAGACGCCTATAAACTGCCGGGATGCACACGTTAGTGGCGCCTTCCATTCTCGAGCTCTTCCGGGAGGAAACTCTCTCGAATTTCGGTGTGCGATACTCGCTAGCTCTTTGAGAGCGAAGTGGTCGCCAAGAGAGCCGTGCGGTGACAAAGGGATCGGTTCGGTACGTGGTCGATTCGGGGCAGGCTAAAGCGAGCGAGGAAGAGATGGACGAGAGGTAGTATGGTAGAGAATCGCGCGCACGCTCCAAGTTCAATACTGTTGGTATAGCACAGTCGACTCGTGTCGTTTCGTTTTATGAACGGCTAAAGCGCCGTTCGGCGGCCGCTTGAAAGGGCGGGCGGATGCCAACGTGTGAATCTCGATCTGGCAACGCGAACCGGAGTCCAACGTCGCGACGTAACGAGCACGAATGGGTCGCTGCCTTGCCGTGATAAGTGCGGATCTAACTGCGCGCTATACGTATACTACAGTCGGCGCCGATATTCGATTACTACGGAAACTCGTGTACTAGGAGGGATCGCAATGATGGCGACGAAGTAAATCGGAATCGAAATGCTATCGACGCGTTTATATACATTTTCTGGCTGCACATTTTCAAATGGTCGAATTTGTGTAATCGGTATGGAGGAAAGGAAATGTAACGTCGAAAAGAAAACGGCATAATAGCACTGCGGCACTGGCAGTGATGGAATAGCGTAAGGTGTAATAAATCGGATAAAAAAGTTCGGGTGATGATAAATTTGTATAGTGAAAAATAGAAAAGCCAAAGTAGCGAGAGAAGAAAAAAAAATAAGAGAATAATATTATATAATTAGTAAAATACGTATGTGGTAATAATAAAAGAATAACGTAGAATAAGGAATAAAATAATTGTTACACAATTTTTATATTGTAATATCTTTTACAAACAGAATTCGCACGTGTTATGATGCAATGAAACCTGAATTAATAGCCGTTATTCGCAACAGTGAGTAAAATTCGTAGAAATAAGATTAGAAAACAAATCTCGCGACTTTTCATTTTTCTTGTGCGTTTTCGTAAAAATTTTTCGAGCGGTGTTACTCATATATTTCGCAACGTGCATTTTCTAGAGGAAAAGCATAAGAATATATCCCATCGAACTGAATATTAACGAATACGCGGCGATTAAGCGAGCTGGATGGAATTTTGACTCGTTATATGCTATTATTAGCGAAACATCATCGAGCCCGTCAATAATTAACTGCGCTCGGCGGAATTTCATTTGTCATAGATGAGAATCCGTGGCCAGGCCCCGGCAGATTCTGAAATTCCCGTCGATTATTTCATAAATCCGGTTACATGTTTTATGACGTTCGCGTTCTTCGCTCGCACGCGAGTTGGGAGCTTCTGGAGAGAGAGAGAGAGAGAGAGAGAGAGAGAGAGAGAGAGAATTCTTCTTCTTTGATAATACTCGTTACACGCGAGCGGACCGCGGATGTTCCGCAAGATGTATTATGTTAATGCCTCCTAGCGGTAATGTAGACATCACCAGTGCCGTGTGTAATAGCTGATTACACGCACCACGAGACGTAGCTCTGTCGATATATCGACTGGAATTCGAACGAAATTATCGGTGCCGTATAAACGTCGCGTTCCGTACGTAAGTGCGCTCCGGGAATTTTCGCGAATTTGCTGAAACATTCTGATTTAAAATCGCGCGTGCGGTGAATTTAACGTGGCGGCCGCGATAACGTGGGCGCCGGCGAAAATATCGTAAGCCACGTCAGCAGCCGCATCAACGGCATAATGCAGTAGCATTTTCGTGAATTCGGAATTCCGTGACCAGCCCCGACATTCGTCGGGGATCGACGGTAATACCCCCCCCCCCCCCCCCCCCCCCCCCC
>NW_017305485.1:1497498-1503636 GCF_001594115.1 Trachymyrmex septentrionalis
TGCTGACGTTTATTATCTTTTTATGACAAGCCGCGCGAATATTTCAATCAAAAATCATCATCGCCGAGCTGCGAATGTAATATTGAAGTAAATAAACTCACTTGAAAATAAATAAATGAAAACAGATTGGACATTCATGGAATAATTCGGATTCGCGAGCGCGCGCGATATCGCGAGCGCTACACAATACGACGACCACAACACATTCATTCGCTAATAATCGTCGACCGCATCATTACGATTACAGTATCGCTGCATCATTCACGCGTTTCAACGAGCTATTTGCGAGCTCAAATAATTTAATCGACACGATACTTGGAACGCTGAAAACAAGAACTCTGACGTTATCTTCTTTTATTTTTTTTGTTTATTTATTTATTTATTTTTTTCAAGTATTGAGAAGCATTGAATGATTTGTTAATGCTTGTTTATATTGGAAAAAGATTTTAGAGCAATAATTTGGAGTAACTGCTTCATAATTTTTTGTAATTTACAATTTTTTACAAGTAATTTACGCAAGGAGAAAAATTATTGGTATTTGTAATTATATGTTATACTACAATTATGATTATTATTGCTATAATGTTAGTAATAATAACTATATACATTAAGTTCTATTAACAAATAAATATATATAGTTGCCAACCGGAAATGACTATAATTATATATAATTATAGTTATTATACCATAAAAATAGAAATAATTTATAGTAATTTTTTGGAACAACTTTTTATATATATGGTAATAAAATTATTATAATTATTATTATAATTAAATTTTATTATTATTATTATATGGTCGTTATAATAATAATCATAATAATAATTTCGGTTACCAATTATATATATTTGTTGATAGGACTATACATTTAATTATTATTACTAAAATTATAACAATATAATAATCATAGTTTATTAAATCTAATTGTAGTTACAAATATTAAAATGTTTTATTTCAATATAATGTAAAATGTATTTCTCTCAATATGACGTAATTTTACGCGGTTCGGTTATAATTTTTGTTTTTCCTACTCTTTATATATCATACCTCGAGATGCTGTACTCTCAACATGAGTTTCTTCATGCGGATCGAGTAAACGAAGAGAGAGAATGATATCGACAACGGATGGAGAAAAAAACTATAGTGAGATTATGGCAAGTCTTATCTTCGTCAACGGATGATTCTTTCCGACAGATTGACTTTTATTCTCTTCGGGATGTCACCATAAGAAGGGTAACTCCTGACGGGGTCTCTCGCATTTCACACGTAACACCTTCAGACAACCACATTCGCGTAATCCAAAGTACAAATATCGGGGATGATAACGCTCACACAACTATAGCCGCGTCGTCGTATTTCCTAGTTTTAAATCGCACACGCGCTATATTTCTTCCTTTTCCGGACGAAGTAAAAGTACACGGTGTGGAATAACAAAAGTTTTCTTTGTTTGTTGGTCGAAATTGATACATGTCTTGTCTAACACACGTGTATGAGTTCTTTTAAATCTTAAAATAAAAAAATGTATGACATGAAATAAACGTTTTCTTTTTTTCTTTTTTTTTTTCGCAAAATAAACTATCAGCCTTATCTTATTAAATTTATTATTATTTATCTACTATAATATTAAAGTAATACATTGTCATTTTTTAAAATGTACTAAAGCAAATTATTGTAACTTCCATTACATTAGAGGAGACCAAGACAAATATATCATTTAAATAATTTTGATCTCATTTCTATTCATCGCGGCGAGGAAGCTTCCTCCAATTTTCCTGACTTTACCCAGCTTTTCAGACGTGCGGCAAACCTGCAAAAGTATCTCGTGTTACGATAAGAGCTTGCTTTTCGAACGAGTGCATATTCATACGTTTAATACGCCGCGCCTTTATTGAATATTATAGCAATACAGCGGATGAATAGGATTGTACAATTCATCGAATTTTTAATTAAAAAGTCTTTTTCGCGCTCATCCGTTTCAACTTGCTCTACTAACTTTGTCCCGTTACTAGGAAGCGGTCACTTTTGTGTCCGATCGACTTACTTTCTCGGACGAGTTTTAATTTTATATAGTCCAATCATTCTTTCAAATTTTATTTACCTTATTTCCGATATTTATCGATTGCGCGTGTTTCGGAATTCAGTTAGGAAAAAATTAGTGAATGTCCGAATTAGAGATTTTTAAGATAATGAAATTTTTCTCGCAATTAAGCGTTAACAAATAGGCAACTTTAAAGAGTATTCTACAGTATAATTATGTAGTTTGATTTAATTATATCAGTATTTAATTAACTTTCGATACGATTTTTCTCCAGCGAAAGTTTAATTGGATCTTCATTCGTAACTTTTTAATTTTTAATATTTTCTTGATATATATATCTTGATGGTCAACAACTTAGAAATTATAATTTCATGACGTGAACATGGAATTTTTCAATTTTTTCCTCGCAATTATTAAAGAGCTCGATATTTTGCATCGGCGAAAAATTTAACTCGTAAAAAAGTTTTCAACTGAAAAAGAAATTCAACTCGAAGTGGCCGGGGGGGGAATCTGCCATCAAAGATTAAAGATGCACTTTCCGGGGGTATCCTTTATACGTCGGTCGAATTGCATCGGGTGGAGGCTACATCGATTTACGGAAAATATCGTTGGTCGTGCTCGCGGGGTGGTTGCACATCCTGTGCAAATCGCGTTTATGAGTATGGTAAAAGGGGGTGCTGCTTGCTACAACGCAGTGCCTGGTTGTCGCGCGAGGGAGGGATGACAGAGGGTTACAGTTAATACACGTCCTTTCGTAATGCGCCGTGAGAAACCGTGCCCGCCATCGGTACACGACACCTGCAATTTTGTTCGCGAAGCGGGTCACGAGTTCTTCGCAAGTTCCACAACGTTCGCTCGCTCGCGGAATTATAAAGGAACTGCCAGCTGAAATGCCAACGCGAGGGCTTCGTCCAGGTGTTCGTAGCGTGGATTTATATATCGCGGCTGACATCGAAGCTTCCGCTTCTCGACGTCACAGAGGGAACTGGAGAAACTGGAAGATAACGCGAAAAGCAAATTAAGTGGGAAAAGCAATTATCGCAATAAACGTTGTCTCTAATGCGGCTATTAAGTTTAAGTATAATATTCGATATATAAATATCCGTGTAAAATATTAAAAAGTCGTTATCGGCAACCTTTTGCGAGAGAGCGCGAGAAACTTTTCTACGCAGTTATCATTTTTATTTGTTAAAATATAAGTAGATTCTTAAATTTTATGTCTCCTTATACAAGAGATATTTTATTTTATTGTTACGGCAAGAGCTGATTAAATTTGTAATTGTTTTGCATTTTAATTATAAAATTTAAGTAAACCTTTCCTTTATTCTCGAAAAGTGCTATATTGTATTTTAAATGTAAACGAGTAAGTAAAACATTCACTTTGGATGGGAATAAGAACGTGTTGTAAGATCGTACTAGAGACTCTCTAACAAGAGTCTGGACGTGAAAAAGTCACACCCAGAGGAAAGTTATGTTTAAATTGCAGAAATCGTTTCTTTTGTTATTTTTTTTTAAGTCGAAGTATACCTTTGAGGAAAATAAAAATTTACTTGATTTTAAGAAATAACAAAATGAAAGAAATTTTTTTAAACTATATATAGCAATGTACAAATTCCTTTGGTTCAAACAAATTTTTATTTAATCGAAGAAGTTTTTCCCTGGGTGTACTTTTGAAAGAGAGAGAGAGAGAGAGAGAGAGAGAGATAAAAAAAGATAAGAACAAAATAAGAAAAAGAAAGAGATAGTAAATGTCCTTCTCTCTCATAAATTTTGTTAAAACTATTACCCTGCATACAAAACTGTGGCTCGTGTTCAGATTCTTACTGGAGGATCTCTAGATCGTACCAGCAGTAAACCTCGATTATGGATTCCGATGGCGGCGATTAGGACAATACAGGATTTGCCCAAACGAATTTATCTTTTTCTCGCTCGTTATATTATATCATGTCAAACCTAGATGGGACTATGACAGGACTACGATGGTAGCTGCGAGACTAGCCAATTCGTTCTATCTTCTCTTTGTTTCCTTTCGCTGTCCCATCATTCGGACGAGAAACATGCTCTCGATAGCCCCTCATTTTGTGGATTGAGAATGGATTTCCATTACTTATTATCTAGGTTACTTCGTTTACTTCTTTTTTTCTCGAGCAAGTTCACTCGCGATCCACGAGTTACTATCTCACTGGCGGAGTGATTGCATTAATGTTGCATCGCGTGAAATTCCGGAAACGCGGATAAAATTACAATTACACCGATAATTGAAGTGTGGAAACAATCTGTTTTCGGAGAAAAGACTTTCATGTAATTTCCGTGGGTTAACTTTGAAATTTTTTTTCCGTGCAATAATTATCAACAAATAAACTTTTGTTCTTAGCTTATTTTAATCTCTATATATTTGCGAGCTTGCTATCATATTTTCCAAGAAAAATTGACTCTTTTTAGCCACTCGTAAAAAGGTTGGCTTCGGATTTTGTAAGAATAATGATGAAAAAGTCGGAAACAGTCGGGAAAATTGGAAATAAGAGATTCTGTTTTTACTTTAATAAAATCATATCTTGGTAACCTTTTACAGAACGATCATATTTGTAGTTACCGTAGGGATAATGGCCAGTGGATGGTATATACATTTTCATGTATCCATTAGCGAAATTCATATTTAAACATCGACGTGCATTTAGTAAGTAATGCGCCGGTATACTCGCGCATTCGATATTTTTTAAATATTTAAACGACCATATTGCAAAATATTTTCAGAAAAAAAAAAGGGTATACGTTTTAACATTTTCGTCATTTCATTTCTACTTTGAAAGGGTTAAATGCGGCGCGCGCGGCACGTTAATAATTCTTTTTTTTTTGTTATTTTCTTTTTTATTTTATTTTATTTATTTTATTTTTTTTACGGAACGCATTCATTCCACGCGTTTCGCAGCGCGAGTTGAATATCCTCCGCCGAGGCGGAGGGAGAACGTGCGCGTTAGGGGGAGGATACGACCGATTGTCGTACACACGTGTTATTGGCATTGTCCGAATTTCGCGCGTAGCGGGCACCGAGTAGAGGGAGGAGAGCACGTATATAGGGAACCCTTTATACCCCGGAACATTTTTACGAGTCCCGCGCGACGGTGTACACGGCCGCGCCGGCGTCATTGAAATTCAACGATGGAGCGGAAAATATACACTCCCGCCGCGAGCTCGAGGAAACAAATGGCTTACATTAGCGACGTCGGGAAGGTGGAGGAGGAGGAGGAGGAGGAGGAGGAGGAGGAGAGAAAAAAAGAACGGGACTTTAAACATATAAGAGAACGGTGGTGTTTGAAGAATAATCACGGGACGAGAAAGAGAGAAGGATGAGGGAAAAGCGGAAAGAGAAGAAGAAAAGCGCGCGCGAGAGAAAGAGAGAGAGAGAGAGGGGGGGGGAGAGGGGGAGACCAGAGAGGTTGGTTGGGGTCGACGACTGAGGCAATAAATTCCTCCCGCCCTCGCGATGGTGGTCTGTATCGGTTTAGCTGTAACTACTTTGGTATTACAGCAGTAGCAGCAGCCGCGACGATGCTGCGATATCGAGCCGTGGATTAATTATCCACACGCGAAAACGTATTACCGGGCCATCGATAAAACCGATGCTCCGCAACTTGGACTCGCGCGCGCTCCTGGGTGTTACGGGAGTGGGATCGGCATGAAGAATTGACTATACGTGAAATTCTATTGTATTTCGCTGCCGGTGTGCGAAACCTGTGAGGTCGATGGCAATTGGATCGTCGCTGGGCGGCGGCCGATCGCGGGATTTAATTAGAAAACGTATCTGTATTGTGAGACAGAGAAATAGGGGCGGTGGCGTCGCTACGTAATTATACGCGAAATCTTACGTTCCTCCTGAGAGCACGTGAAATAGCGTGTAAAGAGTGTGTGAAAGATTTAGTGATAGCCGAAAACTTATAAATATTAGCAAATGTTACTTTACGAAGAGAGTATATTAATAGTAGATGTTATACGGTTTAGAATATATCATTAATTTAGAATCTACAGAGGTTGGAAGAATGATTGTGCAGTGTTAAGAGAGAAGATTCTTAATGTCTCTCTCTCTCTCTCTCTCTCTCTCT
>NW_017305485.1:1503736-1509288 GCF_001594115.1 Trachymyrmex septentrionalis
AGAAGAATGATTGTGCAGTGTTAAGAGAGAAGATTCTTAATCGAGAGAGAGAGAGAGAGAGAGAGAGTAGGAAAGTTTATAATGAGAGATGTGGAAACTTGTAAAAATTAGTAGACATTAATTTAGGAAGAGTATTAATAGTAGACATTAGTTTAAAGTATATCATTGATTTTTAGAATCTGTAGAGGGTTGGAGAGACGATTGTAGAGTGTTGTTAAGAGAGAAGAGAAATGCCTGCCTGAAAAGTATTATTATTTGAAGCGTGAAAGCTCGCTGGAGTTTGTTTTAAATAGCGTGCGGTATATTTCGTCGACGTGATGTGGCTACGACAAATTACTGTTTGCCTTAATGTGACATGCATGGATGGGACTCTCTCTGTATACAAAGTGTTGAAACTATCATCTAAATCATATTAAAATATTTTGGTTGCCGTTTTAATTTTTAAGTAAACGTTTTGCGACGAGTATTTCCGTTAAATACCGGAGGAGTAAAATCAATATTGAGTCGAATATCGAATTGCATTGACAATTTTATTTACATTCCGACTCATCTTAATTTTATCGCGTCGCTATCGAAGTAATTTCAAATAATCTTTAGCTGTTTGGAAAACTCTCTTGTAATCTAATTTTTTGTAATCTAGTTATATTCAGTTCATAACTGTTTCGTTATAGTTTAATGATACAAGATAATGAAAAGAATACGTATTGCAAGTAGGTAAGGCTTATCGTATTCGCAAAAGCAAAGTCTTGCGAAAAAGACTTTCTACATCAATTCTGGACGGACACCTAACAATCTGCGAGTTAAATCGAACGACGGAATAATCCAATGTCTCGAAAAGAAGACATCCGTTGCGTAGCGTATCGATTTCTTTGCGACGGGGAGTCGCAATTATCATGCAGTCAGAATAGAGAAGACCGAGTCGGCAACTTAACAAAGTAGACTACTATCTCCACCTTCCCCTCCCCGCATTCCTCGAATCGTCGCGACGTTTCGTCGCTGTCGCTGTCGCGCCGTTAAATGGTTCCGATTGAAATCACGTTCGCGCTTTGCAGTCTTCACAGTTGCGCGCCAACCAATACGTTAGAGAAACACATCTTCCCCTGTGACCCGATCGACGCTGATGACGTCGACCGTTGGTGGTGGTAGTGATTACGACGGTGGGTAGAAGCCGTTTACGGGTTGGAGACCCGGCAAGATCGCCGACGCATCTTCATCGTACTTCCCGTCTATAGTTAACCAGCTGGAAGGAAAGTGAAGAAGAAGGCGAACGAGGAGCCGAAAAAGGAGCCACGCTTGCCCCTGAGGGCAAGCAGGCGCGTCGGAACGAAGCTCCTTGAATTCCTCTTCCTCCGCTCGCTTGTTCTCCTCTGGCTCGTCGTTGTCGTCGTCATCATCGTCTGCTCACGTTCACGAGAAGGCTTCCTCGTAACTTCGTCGTCGTCGTCGCCAGGTGTTACGTATATAGTACGGCGCCGCGGCGCACATGCATAACTCGCTCGAAAGAGCAGCCCCGGGACATACAGGATTCAGGCCCGTTGAATTTCTCGGCCATCGCTTCCTGTATCCTTCCACGCGTCTCTTCTTCCTTAGTTTCGTTCTGCAAACGGGGGGGGAAGACGATGGAACCGTGACTGCCGTACGCTGGAGAATAGGAACGGAGCATAGGGACCGATGAATACAGACGAGATACACCCGGTCTCTTTTTCTCCCTTTCGGGAGAAACGCACTAGAAAGTCAGATGTGTGTGCGAGAATGGGAGATTTTTTTTTATTGCAGAAACTTGGGTGCGATATCGACCTTTTAATATTAGTTTTCATATTAATCTCTTTTTCATCGTCCGAATGATAAATTATCGTATTTCTCTTTGTGTTCCGAATAGGATATTAAATAAGATTTCAATTGATTTTTATTGAAAAAAGAAAAGGGACTATCTCCGGACGGACATCGTAATTGAAATAATGCAACGCGCCAATACGTTAATACACTTTTTAGAGATTCTAAAGAGAGTGACGTTACGGCATTTCAGTTAAGGAAAAGGAGGGAAGGGGGGAGAAAGGGAAGGAAGGTGAGGAATTCACTTGGTAAGGGTATATATTCTTTGCATAAGGGTTCAGGAATTCTAGCTGCGCCAATGTAAGAAAGACAATAATACGACGACGAAGTGAGTGGAGAGGTAGAATGGTCGAGAAAATACACGCGACGTGTAAAGACGTCGGCGGCTTACTGCGACGTATTTATTTTACGCGCGCGAGATCTTGAGGGGTTGAAATGAGCGAAGCGGCGGCGGCGGCGGCGGCACCGCGCGCGGAGGTGAACGTTCGAAACAATTCCAATTACGTAGTTTAATGAAATTATTTCTCCACGATTCGCCGCAACATCTCGCGTAAAACGCCGTCGAGCGTTCCCTCTTTTCCATTGTTTCTCTCTTTCGCGCGGGCGCCACCAGATTTATTAACTCGTCTCAGATAAAACTTTTTGAATGCGAAATATCGCAAAATGTAATATCGCGCTGGTTCGCGTTCGGTATGCAATCGGTAAAATGATATTGCCTCGATGAAGGCAACGCGTTCCTGATTTATAGATACGCGGTATCGCCGCCCTATTCATTTTTTTTCTCTCCCCCATTTGAATCTTGTGCCGTCATATTGCATGAACCTCGTGACATGTTTATTAATTTCTCTCATTGAATTGGACATTTTTCTTTGTATTTTGTTCTTTTTTTGCCAATCGGTATTTCCAAAAGAATCGTCACGAATATGAATTGTAGGATTTATACAGATAGATAGTCGTCAGCGTTACAAACATGAAAGATGAATCCATTACTCGAAGGCAAAAAATATTTTAAAACACTCGTGTTTGTATTTTAAAATATATAACGTATTTTTTAATGTATAAAATATATGACTAAAACGGACCGATGATAAATCACATCGTTTTGCGCGTTCGGAGATGCCGATTAATAAAATGGAGAAATAAGAAAAATCCTTTTCAAATTGAGAAAGATTTCGAGAAAGTACACGCGAATCTTCACCTCGGCGAAGTTTATTTATAATTTATGTAAACTTTTAAATTAATTTTGCGTTTCTCGTCTTGCTGTAATAAACAGAAATACTAGTATATATATATATTAAATTGCATACAATTCGCATATAGAACAATTTTGTGTATGCAGTGCATAAAGAAAGTACAAAAAATTTGGAAATTTAGAGGATTTAATGATTTTCGCAGTAAATTGTATTTACTATAAAAAATCGTTTTGCGACACCTATTTTTGTTATTTTAACGGTGCTTCTGGAACGCAACGAAAGAGCCCGAAAGCAAAAAACGAGAAAGTTTATTTATAATTCGATCATATAAATTCCTGAATTAATTTTGCACTTCTCGTGTAATAACAGAGAGATTAAATTGCATATAAAATAAATACACAATTCGCATATAAAATAAATACACAATTATTACATGTACGATGTATAAAGAAACAACTAAAATTTTTGAAATTTAAAATACTTTAGCGGTTCGCTATTTCACAGCGAATTGTATCTACTGTAAAAAAATCCATTTCTGACATTCACTTTCATCATTCCGATAGTGCTTCTGGAATGCGATGAGAGCTTGAAAGACAAATAAGGTTGCCAAATTGCGCTCTCTCAACATTACGGAACGCTCTTGATCGCCTACTGGATGTGTATGAATACAACAGTGTACAAATAACATTTAACCTCGTGCCATATTTAGGCTACACAGCGAGAATAGTCGAGCATATTGTACGATATTCAATCGTTTCCTGCTCGTTACATCGCTAGGTAGCAAAGGGTGCGATTGTGTATGGATAAGCCCCCCCCCCCCCCTGAGTCTATGGAGTTCCATAGCGACCTGATGTGGACGCCGCACACTCTGATTTCGCGGTTTACGCACAAAGAGCTGTACGGGAGGGAGACCATTTTGCGATCGTGATCGCCATCTGCTTCGCTGGAATAAAAATCCGGTCTGAGAGCCTCGGGTCAGGGGCTCGGGGACCGTCGTTAATACAACATAAGTAGCCTCCTCCTCATAATTGGCCACGTCAGCTTGTTGCTGGCGACGAATTGTCTCGGTTACGCGAGACAAAGAACGTACGGCCAGTGCGTGGCTTGGTTTTCGGTTCGGGTGTGATTCGGTCATTAGGAGTCGTAGCATTTAGTACGATCAATTGTGCCGCTATTATGCCAGTTATCGCGCCGCTCGTTGCTTACGGGCTTTCCGGATCTTTATTTCGTTTATACAATATTTTGCAGTTTTACGTGAAAAATGATTTTACGAGCAAGAAAGAAAAAACAAGACCTGAGAGAAAAACTGCTTTTCGTAAAGCATGGTTTTTTTTTGCGCGGAAAGTACGCGGTTTCGCTGAAGTATTAAACATTTTAGCTAGATATATACAGATCCAGAAATAATTTTGTTAAATTACCAAAATTATTACGTAGGACGTTCAAGCTGATTGCTGAAATAAATTAAAATCTTTTTTTGTAGCGTCACTCATTGCGCTTGTTTCCCACATAATTATTTTAATAGTTTAACAGAATTACTTTCAGAGATCTGTATCTAGCCAAATCTTTCTAGTCTAGATATTTCAGTGAAACGATTTTTTCCGCGTGTACACTCGACAGAGCTGAGAAATCTCCAATAGATATTCTCGAGGAAAAAACTGTTTTTTCCCCGAACGGAAATTAATCCCGCGGAAAAGACAGTAGCATTTTATCGCCTTTATCCTTCGTATTTACGTCTTCACATCGCGTGTCTTTTATGCAGCGTTTACAGCGACACAATTTCCCGGCCTACCATGATTAGATGAGATCCAAGCCAAGCGTTCCCTCGCTGGCGATGCTTTCAATAATTCGTGAATATTGTAGACCCGACGCGGCTGTCAGCGCTCTGATGACGACGTCGACGACGACGACCAGGGCGATTTAATAATTCCTGCCCGTGGGCTCGAACGCATTTCCACGCAATAGCGAGCGGTCGGTGAAGGTGTACCGAGTTAATAAAACTGGCGGGTGTACTTGCATCCAAGTCCACCTTTTGTATAAACAAATATGACGGCGGATCTGGTGCGACGGCACCGCGCGCCACGGCACAGCAGTCGTCAACCTGGCCAGAAAGCTTGCTGGCTACAAAGGGAGAAAGGGAGATATACGGGGAGAACGCACGAGTCCTGGCTGACGTTATACATCCTCGTCGTGCATTTTGCATAAGCGGAGAGACGAGCGCGGAATTGGTTTCACCGACGACGATACGACAGATAAGGAGGACGCGATAACGCGACGCGTTAGCATTTAAAGCAGATTATTGAGAGATTCGTGAATCTTGCATCACCGACGTTGCATTTTCGGCAGAAGCTCGAATTTCGCTCGACTTTATCCACAGTTTCGCGGGATAGCGCGTGTACGTATTATAATATACATATGTATGCGTCAAACTTCTTTCCTACCGGCAAGAGTGTCGCAGGGATTACAAGTTTAGAATATTACGGAAAAGTTGAAAATTTTTGCTTGAAGAAACCACCTCCCCCCCCCCCT
>NW_017305485.1:1509388-1514772 GCF_001594115.1 Trachymyrmex septentrionalis
CCTCCCCGGATCTAAATGAGTTACAAATTAGGATCGCGATACTTTTACTTATTCGAACGTTGTTGAAGTAACGACCGGACTTTCTATGCGAGGGAGTGGCAAAAAACTTTGGAGTCCGCCCGATTTTCTGAGCTTTCAGTTAACATAAATTAAAGAACTGCAAGTAAGAGAGTTTTTGCTGCCACGCCGTGGGTATCTGTGCTCTAAGTAAAAGAGAATCGATAGTTCGCCCACCGAAGTAGAAACACGCGCGCAGCGTGATTCTATCCTTTCCTTCGTAAAGGGAGCAGTTCCAAAGCCCTTTTTGACGCTCGCTTTTCCTTTAATCAAAAACGTGCGATCATTTACTTTGACTTCGAAAATTTCTGATCGTAAACCTCCGTGGGTGCAAAAATATTGTTTTTCGATCGTAACTGCCCTGTGAGTTGAAATATCAAACTCTACGAAAATTTTATTAATCTTACACTCGCGCGGCGCCCATTGAATTTTACGTTCTATTAGTTTATTATTCAATTGAAACTTGTAATATTTTATCATTATAAAGATCTATTAATCGTACGATTTTTTCTTTAAATTTTACAAAAAATATAATATCGAGTATAAACATACATTTATTCAATTTAGCTCGAATAATTTTTTGTCCGATAATTTATGGTCTTTAATATGTTATCGTAATTTTTTATTATCAATCGATCGTTATATTATGATGGAAATTCCGGATATTGTATATTAAAAAATCATATTCTAGAACTGTTCAAGTTTTTTTACGGTTTGTTAATATATAATATTTTATTTTTGTGATTTATATAACATATTATTTGTTATTATATTATTATGTTGTATTGTTACAATATAATGTATTATTGTTATTTATTATATAATAATATAATATGACATATAATAATAATAATAAATATATATTTATATCATATAAATCATTGGAAAAAAATTTATTAGCAAATCATACTTACTTTAAAAGTTCTAAAATATTATCTTTTAATACACACACACACACACACACGCACAAAATCTAGATACAATTTGTTATGAACAATATAATAATATAATGCGATATTACATTGTATATTGTTGATAAAAAATTGGGAACTGATCAAGTCTATTTGTAACGAGGAGAAAAAAAATGAAAGGCGCTTATCCCTCGAGAAAAGAGCCTCGAGAAAACGAAGCCAATCAATTACTTTTCTAGATATTATCTTCCTTTACGAACAGTTTGTCTCTGTCGTTGTATCCGTTTCACATATTCACTCTCACGTTCACTCACTCGTTTCTGCTTCGTTGGAGCAGGTCGCGAGAAAATTCGAACGGTACGCGACGAATACGCTGACACACGAACTTCGTTTATTATTACTGTAATGGGGGCCGGTTGTTGCCGAGAAGACTGGTGGCAATACTCGCGGTCAGGAAATAATCCGACATCTACGGCAGAGTCGTTGGTGACGCTCGGAGAAACTGTACGTAATAAAAGCCGCGAGATTATGGAAGACACTAAAGAATTACGGAAAAGTCTACATAAATTTCCTCTCTTTCCTCCCCCCTTCTGCTCTCGTCGCACGTACATTTCGCTGTTATACATCGCCGAGATGGCACGCATTTACAACGTTGCGGCGCTCGTCGAATATCTTTACCGTTTTTTTTTGTCCTCTTCTCTTTCGTTGAAAAGAATTTAAATCCCCCTCTCTCGCGGAGTGATAATTTTGAGTCGTGACTTTTCGCCGAGCCTTTAATTCTGCACGTCAGATTATCTTCGCGATGAAATCTCAAGGGAAGATTCTCCGCGAGGAGAGATAAAGTTCTCTTAATTAAGAAACTTTTAATTTTCTACATGTTCAATACATTATTCCGCGATTATCGACGTAATTATCAGAGGAGTCTCAGTCTTCTGGATACGCTCGGTCAAAAGGATGTTTCTGTGTAATGTGGATTCTCATCTACGCTCGGTGATCCTCGGGGAAAACTATCCTATATATATATGTTATATATTCGCGGAGGATCGTAACTTATACGCCGCGCCTACAAAGTTAGTTTTTGCGCCCGCTTGCCATAATACGCGATGTTGCTTCCCACCGACCGGCGGTAATATACGCGGCTACGATTCCGGAATCTGAAAAACGGCGAGTCGAGTAACGAACGGTCGTTCGAGGGTACGTATCGTCCACTCCTGTTTTTTTTATTCGCCGCCTGTAGTACGCGCGAAATTGTTCCGCAAAATTGTTCCCGGGTTCTCGCTTGCAAGGCGAAAGGTGTGTTACTGCTCGGTGCAAGGCGGTGCAATAGAGCGAGCGGAAATGCATTAAGAGGTTGAAATCTGTTTGTTCTCGACGCCATCTCGTTGTGCAATAATAATCGCTGTGCCAGATACGTCGGGTAATGGATGTAAATACGAGAGAAAGGAGGAGGAGGAAGGGGGGGGAGGAGGGAGAGAGTACTCCTAAAGCCCTTTGGAAATTGAGACCTAAGGCAATTTAAGGGCGAAAGATGGAAAAAACGAATAATCAAAGCGAATAGTAAAGATGAAGCGAAAAGCGAAGTCGCGTTCAACGCAAACAGCAGCATCGATCGCAAGCCACACTTTCTTCTCTCTTTTTTTATTTCTTTCTCCCCCACTCCTCTCTCTCTCTCTCTCTCTCTCTCTCTCTCTCTCTCTCGTCTCGTCAATTTCCCGGGCTGCTTTCTTTCGCAAGACGAACATCGGTATCGTCTTTTGATGCCGGAAACGGAAGGGAGCGTGGATTGCCTTAACGATTCGCTTGTTATTCGCCTCTCGTAGTCATTGAAAAACGCAATGTACATTCGAGCAATTACGTTCGCTACTTTACGTTACGGATTCGTCGAGATTGCTTTGTTAAAAATGCATTGCGGTCTGTAACGATATTTTGATTTTATGCATACGTATGAAATTTATTCCAGTCTTTTTTCGTTCGTCTTATCACAGAAAAATTCACAGGATGCAACCAAGAATCATATTTTCTTTCTTGACGATTGGTTTTTTTTTTTTAAATGAATATTTTCCATTCGAAAATCGCAGATCTCCCCTTTTACATTTTAATTTAAAAGTTCCTATTCCGCTGTTTCATTTACGACAAATTTTGTCAAGTCAAGTGACTGAATTTTAATCAATACATGAATTCCGCGTTCTAAAGAAGAATAATTGTGTCTCACGAAGCTAAATACTTCTTTGGCGAAAAATGAGAATTCTACTGTTACACGATAAAACGAAGCAGTAATCTTAGTATACATAAATATACAATGCCGTACGTTCAATCTAAGCAATGTAAAAAAAGAAAAAGAAACTACTGAAAGTTGCACTATTTGAGTTTTTCCTAACCGATTGATGAATTCTGATTTTGTTTGATGATTTTCCAGGGAATTTCTTTACACGCGTAAAGAGTACTCGTGGAAGCTTTCGATTTCCCAGGAAGCACATCCTTAAAGAACTTTTCCATCTATCCCCACACTAGACTCGAGATACTTGAAGTAGATTGAACAATTCTGGCGAACGTAGTGTCGCGAGTGTTAAGCGTGATTCACGAGAGGATCTGGTGATATGATCAATGATCTCCCCTTCTCTTTTCCCTCGAACACGAAGTTCGTCTAATTCGCGATTCGATCCATCCAAGATTTTCGAGGTGGAATCTATTTGTCGTGATCTCGTTGCCGAGAATTTTCTAATCCTATTTTTCTCCCCGGAAGAGTTTCCAGGTGGTTTAGGTTCATCTATTACGTGAAATGAAAATTAATGGATTTATTAATCGAAAATTGATGGAATTATAACGCGAGAAATTAACAACGAATTGGAATTACGTATGTATGATGTAATAATTGGAATTACATAGATATTACATAATAGAACAAATAGGTGAGGTATTTTTAATCAAGGTTACAAACGATTAAAGAAGAGGTAATTAAATCTCCGTCTCACAGTTCAATTTCACGAAGCAAAATAATCCCGCGATTTTAAATAGACTTTTTTCTTACAAAAGTTTTTACTTAAACATATCGAGATGTTTAATGTTAAAAATTCGAAAACTACATAAACTTGTGTCTTGAACTTTTCTATAGAAAATGATGTTAGAATATCGCAATTTTGACGTATTCACGGTTATATTTGATACAACTTTAACTGGGAAATATGTTATGCATTTCTGGAATTCACGTTTCGTATACTGCATAATTTAATAATACGCGTTATTATCATGATTATAATACATTCCTCGTTTCTCCACGAAAATACTCGTTGCTAAGTTATTATTCGATGCTTATGAGAACGGTCGAATCGCTTTGAATGCACCGCGATCTTTCGACATATCGTCAATGGGATAATGGATTTCGCGAATCGATTAATCTAATTAAGCGATCTAAGCGAGCGAGATACGGGTCGTCTGTAATCAAAATATGACAGATCGATTGACTCTGTATCGCGATTACGATACGAACGTTGTTGAACACGCTACGGCGAGGCAGAACAATTGCTCGAGACGCGGGCAACACTAAGGCTGTGTTCGGAAAGACGTTATTAGCGCTATTTGTGTTCATTCTATCTTGTCATCGTCCACTGAACGTGAAACAAGGATAGTATGACACAAATAGCGTTGATAGCGCGCTCCCCGAACGCAGCCTAAATCTTTCGCGGCTCGCCGAACGTTCAATCGGACTGTGTAACATCAGATTCATTTCGTTTTTAGCGGCGTGCGTACGCCGCGCCGAGGAAAGAAAAAAAAAATCTGGCCGGGCACAGTCGATGAGAGACAGATGGAAACGGAAATTGCAACCAAATAGAGCGTCCGTGGCAAGATCGGGACGAAGCGCGTATCGGAAATAGAAGAGAACCGAATCGTTTAATGCTGCAGTTGCTGCGGCGGCAACCATTTCGCGAGGAGCTCGAAATTTTAGCATGCGAAACTTTTTCAATAACATCTCTATCCTAGTATCCTCTCTTTCTCTCTCCCGCTTGCCACGTTTTTCTCTTTCTTTCGCTACCGAAAGGAATAACTTGGTCGCTTTACTTGCTTTACTTCAAGCACAGATGTAACCCGCCTGGGCTAACGAAGACGCCGACATGATGACGATTGCTGCTCGGCGAAAGCTCTCAAGATAAGCTACAAGAATGTATGTATAATAAAAAATAGAGAGGGGCTTCTGTTTAAAAAAAAAATCGACGTGACTTTCACCTGATCTTGGTCACGTCGATTTGACGCCATTCAAGATCAAACTAATAAGATCAGTAAATAGATCTCATAGAAAATCCTACTCTTGTCTGAACACTTTTTTAATTAAACTTTGTCTTGCGAAGATAAAAAGGTGGTTTGAAACACTCGGTGTGTGTGTGTATATATATATATATATATATATATATATATATATAT
>NW_017305485.1:1514872-1516718 GCF_001594115.1 Trachymyrmex septentrionalis
TATATATATATATATCACGTGTTTCCCCGTGGAATTACTTACAGTATTATTTGCCTCTATTTTCTTCCGCCTTCTTCCAAGAATAATCAAGATTTCGATTTGGAAAATCCTTGGGCTTAATATATAAGACTCTCGACCTACGACGCCTCTGGCTGATTGCGAAAGTCTTTGGATTTCGTCTTGGGAGCCAGGAAACAAGACACGTTTTTGCGAACGTTCACGGGAAGTAATTCGTATCGACACAATGATGTATTACGTGGACGTACATGCTGTATCGGACGTGACCCGACGCACTTTCTACGCTGCTAGAAATCAAAGTAAAAAGATGCGCCTGTTGCGGTAGGATGAAACATATAGAAAATTGGATAGAGAAGACGGTAGGAAAAATGTTCTTGTACGTGTTCCGAGGTTCTTCTTTATAACCAATGTCGTTGAAATAAAAGGCAAATAGGCAAGAAGATGACGCAAAGGTAGAAGATGACATAAGACAGAACAGAAATTTGAGACATCGAAATGTGCTTTCGACATTTTCGCATGAAGATTCAGAACTGGTGATCCATATATAGAGGTATATATACATGAATATATATGAATACGATCAATGAAAGTAAAATGCCTATGAGAATCAACACAAGTTGTTCACGTGTACATTAATAAGTTTTTATTAAAATAACATTCCTAAACGTTTCGCTGCCTCGTTTCCACTGCTCTCTTCGTACAAATATAAGTATACAAATTACACCTTAACGCTAATAGAACTAAACGTTTACAGTTTTATCTAGTCTCACAAAATTTTAAAAACATGCTTGATCGACGATCAATCTATTATTCATGCGAATAAATGCCCTCAAGTTAATTCGTCAGACTAGATGTATAAACTGGTAAAGAAGTGACTAAAGACTTATCAGCGTCGTATTCATCAAACTGTCCGATTTAATGAAACAAGCAGAGCTACAAGAAAATAGCGCTGATGGTTTATTAGAAATCGAAATTTCGTATGTACATAAATATATGTGATACATTCATATTTATTACGTCTGCATCACCGATATGCACAATCCGAGATGTCAGCGTTTAATTTTGTAGGACAAAGAATGCGTATTTACTTTTACCTTCTCTTTCATAATCCTAATTAATTTCTTAAAGTTCTTCTCTTTCATAATCTACGAGAATCACCTTTCGCCGTTTATTTGTGGAGAGGACTTTGTTTCTCTCGCTAGAAGTTTAATTGAAGTTTTAATATTAGAATATATCCAATTCTTACCATACATAGGTACATATATACGAGGATGCAAACTCGAATTCTGCAAAGGAGACCCGCCACTGAGAGAGGCAACGCACGACTGCTGCGACACCTCATACATTTGCCGTAGTGTGAAAAATGTCGGACTATCGACGGCGACTATGACGGAAATGGGTACATATATCGTGCGGAGAGAGGATTAGCTCTACAGGATTTTATTCGGCGTCTGTAAAACGTCTGCTTTACGACGACGCAGGTGGGTGAGGATTTCTGTTCGTTTTCGGCATTTCCGGTGACGAAATGGGCCTTGAACTCGCCTAACCGACGACGACGACGACTGCGACGACGATTTGACGACGATGACGACGCTCAATTCGTTCATTAAATTACTTATAAATTGCCAGAGTCGCGGTTCACCGCCGCTGCCGCGTACAACCTGTCGAGGAAGTCAGTCAAGTCGTATAGCAAAGAGAGGGAAAAAGAAAGACAGAGAGAGAGAGAGAGAGAGAGAGAGAGAGAGAGACGAAATAGAAAGAGACAAATGAGAAGAAAAAGAAGAAGAAGAAGAAGAAGAAGAAGAGTAAAGAAATAGACGCCTTGTGA
>NW_017305485.1:1516818-1522945 GCF_001594115.1 Trachymyrmex septentrionalis
AGAAGAAAAAGAAGAAGAAGAAGAAGAAGAAGAGTAAAGAAATAGACGCCTTGTGAATAGCAGGATGTGAACGAAACGAACGAGCTCTTGGGAGAGCCGCGCGAATGAGTGTGTAAGGAGCGTGGGACTGTGATTGTTCAGCCGAGTTCTCCGTCTCGCCTCGCCCACCTCGCTTTTTGCGGAAATGACGACGACGTGCGTCGCGCTAATAACATTGCCTTTCAGCGTAGCGACGGGCTTCGGGGATCCTTTTTCAGAAACTCCAGGAAGAGCCTCCTCTCGCCATGTCTTTGGCCGCATTGCGCGCGCGGTGGCATTTCGCGATGTAACGCGGCGTAAAGAGACGATGTGTCTGGCGGTATTACGTTGCGCAGGAGCTATGAAAATTAGTATAGCGAGTTTACCGAGAGACAGGGAGAAAATTAATATAACCTTCTCTTAACGGGAAGAAAGCAGAAAGGGAGAAAGAGAGAGAATTAATACGATGAATCGAGAAGCGTTGCGGGTATAAATAACGAGTAGACGGACAGAAGGAAAAGTTGTTTAAAAGGGGGGGCTAAAATATTAGATCGTCCTTTGCACTGCTTTAAAGAGTAAAATTTTCCAATGATACTTTCAGTGCTCTCTCTTGTAAAAAAGAGTATTTAATAATTGATACGAAATGTAAGGTCGCGTGATAGAAGAAATATTAAGAACAGAAATAAATTAAATATTGGAGAATGAAAAAATTAGAAATGAAAGAGATTAAACGTATAATAGAATACGTAAGATAGACAATACATTATATAGACACATCTCCATTTCTAGCTTTTTTCATTTTTTAATATTTAACATTTACATTTGTGTTGATATCTTTTTCATTATGCGCAGGATTTCACTCTTTTTCACATCAATTGTTAAATGCTCTTTTTACAAAAAAAAAAACCATCGAAACTATTACTGAAAATTTTCAATGCAAATATTTAAAAATATCTATAACAAATTTTTCATAGGGATTAGATATTATATGTTATATCTTATTTATTTGTATCCGTTATGTGTTGCGTTTAAAATCTTTATATTTCTAATCTTTTATATCCCTCTAATATTTAATATTTATCACTGTTTCTTAATATTCTTTCCTTGTGCGCAGAGAGCCGAAGTTAAACGCCGCTGATGACGATTGTATCTCGAAAATGACGAGTATTATAGGAATATTCATGTTACTTCAAGATAGCTTATGCATTATTTAACTTTGATTCGAAATCGATACGTAACAATGATTAATAACCGCAACGTTACATAGCAATAAATGTCTTATTGAAATTATAACAGTTACAAACTTTTCACGCCTTGTTTTATGTATATCTCTCATAAAACGTGATACGTATCCTAAGTTCACAAATGGAAAATCGATCGGTGCGATATATTATATTGGTATTACCCGATATACCCATTACTATAATACAATCTAGTAGTACGCCAGATCGTGACGATAGAGAAAGAGAACTGATAATGAAAGAAACAGGATCTAATTCTATAAAGAGCTGTACGTTCACATAAATTTTATTTAACGGAGAAGAAAACGCGATAAAATTAGCAGCGCGAATCTCTATTAGCGCGATGATTCCGTATAATTTCCTGCTCCGTGCTCTATTGAAGGATGTAAAAATCCTCGCGCATCGCGGAGGCTGTATTGTGTAAGATGCTGAAATATGGAAATACGTCCGACAATAAGGAACGTCGTCGCCGACGTCGATTGGAAATTCGCGTTCCACTCCTCGAATTTTCCGCGGCGCTCAGATCGATTCTTTCGCGGATGCAGCTGCCGGCGCGATGTCTCGAGATAAAGGCGGTAAGGGAGACGTAAAGTGAAAATATTCTCGCATATTGATCACGCGCTTTATACGTCAGGCGGAATATCAAGCGCGATTTTGCATACCGATGAATATATCGAGTGGTATAAGTGTATCGGAATATATATACCTGCTCGTTAGTCGTTGATAACATCAACCTTACGGTAAATAAATAAAAGTGCGACGTAGATTAACGTGGGCGTTAAGGTGTTCCTCGTTATTCAAGATCTGAAACGATAAATCATCTTTGTTTTTTTTTTTTTCCCCCTCCTTTGATAATATTAACCGTAAACTCACATGATAATAGAGCCACTTGGGTAGTCGATTAATCAGAATTCTGACATTTCGTACGTAAATATATAGTTGCTTAACTTTTAAGTGGATAGTTGGGGTGGCTACGACACTCCAGGGATAGTATTTCTTTAAAAAAATCTTATTGTGAGAAGGGAAAATAAATAGTACTGCCCGGGTGCCCAGAAGTCTTAAAGTTTATTATTTTTACGTTTCCTCTCTATCTTATAGGAATGTAACTATACTGACTAAAATACTAAGTTTTAATAAATATTTGTTTGAATAGTATTAACCAAACATTTACTTACAGTGAACAAAATGATATTTAAATTAACTTTTACAACCAAATATGTAGTAAATATTCAAGTTGATGTTATCTAAGCAAATATTTATTAAAACTAAGCAAATATTTAGTAAATTTTTTCAGTGTAACATTTCTTACTATAACATAGCGCGTGCCAATAAAAATATAAAATTATATTATAAAATTAAAAATTATTTTGAGCATTCTGAACATCTCTCTTCCAACTTGCGCATTCTAAGCCACCTATCTACTAAAGATTAATGAAAATGTTTCTCACACTCATACTGGAATTTTATTTTTCCCATCCCCGCCACGCTGCCGTAATCCCAATAATTCACGCACTCGCGCATGTTTCACGTATTCCGATACGTTACCTGTTACATGTGACGTCAAATCGTCAAGATAACCGGGTCGCCCCCGTTACGTGCCGGATACGTTCCCCTCCGTACCGTTTCTTATTGCGGAACCAGAAGAACGAGATCCGTTCGGGTGACTTATCGGGCGTGGCACTACCTGCGATCTCGTTCAGCGTTTGACGTCAATGGCCGGCGGATACATTTTTAAGGAACGCCGGCCGTTCGAGCTAGACAGCGCGGGAATGGCTTGATAATACATTCATGTCGAATCCATCGGATCGTGTTACGCGGGACGGTATTGGCGATTCGAGCGCACGAAATATTAAAATCCAACGTTTTCTTCCCGTCTTCCCTCCCATTACGTTGAAGATGTATAGGACGTTTCATTGGAGTATATATATATATACCTTTTACATAATAAAACGCGCCATCGTATCGAAAATATACATCTGATGCATTTATTGATGGAATAACCGTTGAAATATAAAGGAGAGGGAACATATGTTTTTTTTTTTCAAGCACATGCGAGATTTTTTTTCATGGATTTCCTTATTACACAGAAAGCGCATTAACCGGGCTGACGTCAAAATCTGTACACGCTAACGCTGGGTCTGCTAGACTCATTTAATTTATGTTAATTAAAAAGCACTAATTAATTTCAGGGAACCAAAATTATATAACCCCTATAAAAAAAGAAATAAATAAATACTCAATACATTTTAATAAGAGTAATTCAAATTTGCAGATATTAAAAAAATTGAATTATTTCTCGACAAAGGGATTTATATAATTGAATGAGTTCGACACAAATAAATACAATGTCACAATTTCGGAAGACTAACGTTTACACTGCAAAAATGATTATTATAAATTTTAATAAATATTTATTTGAATTTTTAAGAATATATTTACATACTAAATGTAAACTATTTTACTCGATACAAAAAAAAAACCTATTAATTTGTTTTATCATTTTTTGTTTATATTGAGTAAATATTTACTTAGTATTATTCAAAGAAATAATGAAGATTATTCATTAAATTTTTCTTTAGTACACGAAACAGAAAATCCACTATAATGACACTGAAACACTTAATATTTCGAAGCGAAAAACAATACAAAATGAAATAATTCTAACAAATCTTACTCAAGTTACAAAAGTTGTAAGATTTAAAAAGAAATGCAGACCTCCGTCCCGTAAAGGTTTCCGAAATGTATCCTCGCATGTATCCTAATCTGTAATAATAGATGCGTCGAAATATATCGTATTATAAATTTTGTAAATATTTTATCGTAATGCAAACCTACAACTTGCGTCGATACGGTCGAACGGCAAGGTTTTAGCGCCAGCTATCAGTGCCAGCCCAGCCGCTAACTTGAAACGATCGATCATCGGAATATCGAATCGCGAAATTTCCGGACAACTATGTCAATCGCGCGCGAGCATAAACTTATCATCGAGAATTTATCAGCCGCTGATTTTCTGCCCGAACTATGAAATCGCTTCCGCTCTCATTTTATCATCAGCCAGTACGGTCGGCGCGTCCGAAAGCGCGGAAAGAAAGGAACAGCGTCCTATGTACTTTAGAGGCGCGTGTATCACGCTGTCTAAGCGCCAGTTTTTTCCCCCCATCTTTCTCTCTTTCTTTTCGTCGTGAATAGCGGCGTCGGGTGAAATGGCCAGTCAGAACGAAAAGAAAAAGAGGAAGAGAGAAACGAGGACACCGACGATGACGCGTCGTAAGCTGAGCATGAAATCATTTATCTCTGGGATAAGCGTCGACGACACTCTTTCTTCCTTCTTACATGGATTTAAAGTTTTTTCGTTTTCTCTCTCTCTCTCTCTCTCTCTCTCTCTCTCGTTTCCAGCTAGCCATACCGCCGCGCGACCGCGCGCGCATTTCGCCGTCATTTCGCTTGGGTGCCGTGGAGAGACGTTGCTCCTCGTAACTTATCTCAGTTATGGCGCTTCACTTGAAAATTTCCACGTCACTCCCGTATCGTCGACGGAACAATCGCTGGACGGACGAGAAACCGACTATGACAGTTACACGTTAATTCTAAATAATGACACGCTCGCGACGCGGAGCGCCGAAGTCTCGGCGCCCTCGACGGAGAGACGCTGGATGATGCACTTCGATACCTTACACGTACGACGTCCTTTCCTAAGGTAGTCGATGCAAGTGCACTCTTGAGATACGAAAAGTTCTCAAGTGGTCTTCCCGGTGAAAGTCACTTTTACAGCCGCGCCATTCACATTGGCGAACGCCCTATCCCTCTCGCTGCGGAACTGTCGCGAGATATAATATTTCACAAACGCGCACCTTTTTATATTATACCGCCCGGCATATTTTTCGGCGTTCCGAAATCCAGATTTTTTTGGTGAAAAGATTTTTCCGCGGGCCACGGAAAAGGCGGATCGTAGAAGAGAATGCTCTGTTAATAAAGTTCGCATATGAAGGGTATATATTTGATGCACTGAATTTTAAGTAAATAATTCGTTCGCGTAAGTTTGTTCGACTTCACAACTTCTGATCTCTAAGAAGCAATCTTCTTTACTCTATGCTTTCTCTCTAACATGCAAGTTTTCAATTTTAATAAGGTTTATCTTCCAATCAGATTTGGAACGTGTAAGTATAATATAAAATTACTGCAAGATTTTCTCATTAGATTCTTACAACGAAACGCTAGAGGTAGTTATCATCTTTTGTCTTTACATTAAATTATTCGTTATATTTTAGAATCACTTAGAAATTCCGTAAATTGAAATTATGAAGAATTACATTTATGCTTGATTAATTTTAAATAAACGAAATTAGTTTCAATACAGACTGATAATGAATTTCTTTTTAATGTCTTACTTACGCCATATCTTTATTGTATCTGATAAACGTTTATTATAAATTGCTTGCCATCGCGATACTTAATGACGAGCCGTAAAGTTTTGTGCAGCTACTACATTTAATTTCTGCAGTGGAGCTTTCTGGCCAAGAAATGCATCAGTCAAAAGGGAAAGAAGATAAAAATATTCTAGAGAATTTTATTTGCAACTATATGCCAGCGGAAATTTCCCTTTAGAAGACAGTTTTTCATCTTTCTCGTACAGGAATTTTGGAAATGCAATGTTAAGAAGAATGTTCAAGAGAAAAGTTAAATTACCCACAACCAGATCTGACTTTATATAAAAGACGACGTGAGATTATGTTTAAAAGAGATTCTCTATGCAAATAATCCGCCCTTTTTTGTATGTGAAATAAATAACTGCTGCCACCTTTTCTCGGCGAGAGAGAGAGAGAGAGAGAGAGAGAGAGAGAGAGAGAGAGAGAGAGAGAGAGAGAGAG
>NW_017305485.1:1523045-1527167 GCF_001594115.1 Trachymyrmex septentrionalis
GAAGAACTGGCCGAAAAATCAGCCTCTAGTTCACAACGGGTTTCTTCCTTGAAAAATACGTGCGAGACACGTATTATTCAAATTTCCGCGTCGAGAACACATAACGTTGCCTTACAAAGCCCGCCATACACAGGCGGAACGTTTTTATTTGATTTGAAACGTTGAATATCAAAGGCTTTGCGAGGCGAACGAGTACACGTACGGAACAACATGCACATAAGTGCGAATAATAATTTGAAAGAAACAACAAGAGAGACATTTGCGGAAGGTATACTAGAAATGGAGCGTTTTTTTTATCAGCGATAAAATACTAGCGTAAACATTAAAAAGAATTAACAGAAATGGCTTGAATTTCAAAGCATCGATAAGAGCAATGATAAGAGATAATTTGTCTTTCGACGATATTATATCTTTAAGAGAAGAAACCGAGAAGGGAAAACGATATCTCTCGTTTGATTTACTTCGTTTGTGGACTTTTGTTTCAATACAAATTTAACATTAAGGATTTCATAAAAATATGTAGCAGAAAATATATTGTGCTGCTCTCTTCTTCACTTTCCTTTTCTCTTTCTCTTTTCCTCTTTCCTGATTTTGTTTTGATCTTTTTTAAAAGCTTTTGGACCTCTCTGCTGAAATTAGTAGTACCTTATATATGAAAGTTAAATATGTGCCTCGTATGAAATACGAATGAAAGGGTCTCTCTAGAAACGCGATGATATTTCTTGCACATAACCGCAAATTTTTTTCGCGGAATTCCAGACAGGAATGGGAACAAAAAAAGAGGAAAAATCAGAACGTGAACCATAAAAAAGCTCTTGACATTACGGAGTTTCTCTTGATGGAGATGGAAACAATGAGGGCGCTCCTACACAGCACATTAGTTGCCGCCCTTCGCTATTTACATGATAATACGTTTTTACAACACGACTTTATTTCACAAATATCTTCTTCGATCTTTATGGCTTTTAAAGCCATTTTTGCCGTCGATCAGAAGAAACGCAGATCAGTAATATCTATTAATAACTAAAAATAAGAGAAAATGGACACCATCCGTAAGTGTAATAAAATCGCGCATCGTAATGATATTTATCGCATATAAGTGATTACTCGCGAAAAGTATCGGAAAGTGCGCTTTGACATCCCGATGATTTGATCATTGTCAACGATATGGAAAATTCAACGTACACGCAAACGTTAAAGCCGATTGCAAAAATAATATATTCATGGATATCGTTATTTTATTAAATTGAACGAGCAGATACGACTCGATGAATCCGGAGTAAATTATGATATTCATAAATTTACGATATCCGTTTCACGCGAAAATATTTCTATGCAAGCAGCGCATCGGATTCATCGAGCTGATGCTATAATCGAGCCTCTAATCGCCGGTATAATATCATAGTTGGTTGGTTAGGCTAAGCCAGGATGAATCAGGTCACAGCATAGATACGGTTGACTTTAACGATTTAACTCGTTGTAGTCGATTATAAGCGATCTAAACGTAATTATAAATGTGGTCTACCGATCAACCGTAAACGCAATTGCATGACTATAATATTCGGTCTCTTTCAAATTTTTCTTTTATCATCACTATGTGTGTGCGATCTAAAGTTATAATTATTTTAATATATTCGTTTCAGGCGAATAACTGTATAGGAAAAGAACAGTTTTGCCGAGGTAGGATGAAGCGAAGCTAGTTAAGCCAAAAGGCAAGTTGAGAAATGCAAATATCTAAGTAACTAAAATACATATGGATACGTTCATGTTTGCATATATAAGATAGCATAAAGACAGAGATTAGTGCACTGAATACAATTATCTGTGTCCGGCTGTCAATAGCTGAACAAGTGTTTTTTTTTTTTTTTTTTTTCTAAAAATGTAGCGCACCTGAAAATGATACTGTTGGATTATTAAAGTAATTACGTAGGAATCTTAAACATCGCATAAGCAAAAAGTTTTTCATTTTTCTAATAACCTTTTTGCGCTCTACAATCATTTTGGTAATCTAATAAAATGATTTTCAAATTTGTTGTATCTACCTAAATTTTTAAATACTTTATCAAAACTGTATTTGAAAATTATTTTACTAGACTGTCGAAATAATTATATAGAAAATTCAAGCACGATGAGCAATGCTGCAAAAAGTTTTAACATTTTATAAGCAATCAACTTACGAGTCCATCTTACATATATAATTAGTTTGATGTGGATCAACGAAATTACACCTTCAAATCTATATTTAGCTAAATTTTTAGGTACTTTGATAAAACCATTTTTTCCATGTAATTCAATATTTTGTTTAGAGATTTGTATCGATCGATTAGACATATGCATGACTGAGAAGATATCGATGAAATTTTATTGACAAATTACTTAAAATATTTGTGGTAGCGCGATATCGATTTAACTTATCGATTATTGAGTTTTTCGAAAGATGAAAATATTTCGTAGCGCGGAAAGTAATACGTAAAAATCTACATATTGACATATGTAATGTATTTTTCTTATGACATTTTATGTATAATTCTGGCTGCACGTATCCGAGCGGAAATTGAAATCCATCAAACTCGCTGAATACTTCACCTATTTCGCTTTAGTGCCCGAACACTCGCGTATGAGCAAGTCAATCTTTCGTTTTGACGTACTTTCAATATTTGTACACGATATATCTTCGATATAATCCTCGCTAATTGAGAGCTCTCGCTAATCAAATAAAAAAGCGTTACACCTTTAATAAAAATGTCGATGTGTCGATACTACTGTATAATAACAAAATGAATAAAAGAATAGAATATCTCGCGGGATCGAGATTTGGGGAATCAAACGCATAGAAAAATCTTTTTCATCAAACTTCAAGTGAGTTTTATTTTATTTTTTTTTGGGGGGGGGGAGAGTAATAAAAGAGATTTATAAATTTTGACTATTTTTTAAATTCACGTACAAAAAACATAACGTTAAATTTATCGTATCAGTTAAATTTTTTTATCTTTAGAACAATAAACAATAATAAAAATAATTATAAGAAATAACTATTTTAGCGACTCCCTTAATTATAAATTAAGACATAGATTCACGAGACATTAGGAGTCAGCGCCAGTACTTACTTGCGCAAATATAACCAATGACAGAAAATAAAAGAAAAAAAAAATATATACTATATATATATAAAATATAAACTTAATAATTTCTGGACGTTTCGGCTACACATTTTTGAGCCATTCTCAGCAAGTATATAAAAGTACATATATAAATAATTACCGACGTTGAATTATATCGTTGTTCAGTGAATCGCAAAATACATCTCATGTTTTTTTCCAAATGCACATTGCATGGGCCAAATAGCGAGCATCCTCAACATCAATCAATGTTGTGACACTGCAGTTTCATAACTGAGTGATGGTGGACTGACCATCTCAATGCTAAATCAAACACTTTCCTTATATTTTTATCTTTAGAACAATAATCCCAATTAATGGATTAATGACAAAAGCCACATTATACATATTCACATTATACCGGCGTATAATAGATCTGCGATCATGCCATCGATCAAGCTTGCGAAACGTACGTACGTAGAGGCTCGCGCTCGCAAACCCCCTTCGAATAATCCGCAATTCGACCAGGGCTCACGTAGCGCCCGAGCGTTAATTAGCCCCGGCGTGTTTTCGTCGACCGGATCTCGCCTTTGGATCTCCACCATCCGTCTCGTCCAGCGCTGCTGGGCCGTCGGGAATTCCGGTTTCTGAGGAAACCGCTGCAAGCATCCGCGCCACGGCTTCGAAATTCGCTACCGCACGCTGCGCGAATACAAACCCGGTGGGGGGGAGGGGGGGGGTGTAGGAGTGCGGCGACGGTGCTACCACTCCATCGGCACTCCACACGTTCGCCCCCGTGGATCCCCTTCGCCGACAACCTTCCAACCCCCACACGTCCGTCCTCGGCAGCCATTCATCAGCGGCGCGAGTACGGTGTTTGAGGGCGCTATTACGTCCGCCCAACTTACGGCAACGGCAGTTTCGGTTGCCGTTGATCTCTCGTCTTCTCGACGGTATACCCACACACACACTCACACACACACACAACATACGTATACATCCACGTAGGCTGTAGACACGCATA
>NW_017305485.1:1527267-1529767 GCF_001594115.1 Trachymyrmex septentrionalis
GCACACACACACACACTCACACACACAACATACGTATACATCCACGTAGGCTGTAGACACGCATATGCGTACGTACATTCCGCATGCCTGTCAATATACGCACGTATATACTAACCATGTCGAGATGATCTATACAACTGTCGCTTAAGGTTACGTATACATGAATACCGACACGGAAATGTTAGATGATGGGCTAATCAAGGCGATTTCATGTTCCCTTCAATGACTCATTTCTAGAATATCATCTGAATAGTTTCAATCAATGGGGGGGTTTCGTTAAGAGTGCGGAAGTTCTCTCTAAGAATCTTCATGAATTTTCGCAAACGAGAAATTAAGGGAGAAAAGAATATCCCAATGATTGGCCTACTTTCGATGCTTCCAAGTCGATGAATATACTGATTGAATATAAATACCTGCGTTCGTAAAATGGTAATGTTAGTAATCTGGCTTTCTTGATGGAATTGTCGATGAGGAATTTTTCTGAAACTTCTACATAACCATTTATGCATCTTCGCATCGCGCTAATTATGATTGCCTAGAGGGAGAAAGAGTAATTTATTTATACTACAGTCTGAATATACATTTTCTGCAATTCTTTCAAGCATCTTGCATTTACTCGAATGAAGGATCTTCGATAGCGAGGAGGGCGGGGGGGGGAGGGTGCGTGTGTGTGTGTGTGCTGGCCTCAATTTTCTCATTGTCCCCGATGCAGGATAACGCGACGCGAGGGGGATAATAAAGGAGCCGGAGGGAGGAAGAGGGCCCCGGGTATTACGAACGCGTCCGACAAAGCGCATCATGTATAAGACACCGAAGTCAAAGGTCATGGCTCCTTTACCATTATTGTCTCCAGATTCTCCCTCTCTCCGACTCTCCTCCCCTTCCCGTCTTCTTTCGCTTAGGTGCCTCCGGTGCCGGGCCTTCTCGGTTCAACCCGGGTTCAGGCCACGTACAACGGCGCGGGAACAACAAAAGGAACGGCATGAAGACTGCGGGAGAAGGAGAGACAAATGACGAGAGGGAGTTGTTCTCTCAACAGAAGCCACGTCACTTCCTCTGAAACCTCGTGGACGCGGTTTATCCTGTCCCTCGTTGAGTGAGTCACTCTCGGATATTTCTCCTCTTTGCCCTCTCTCTCTCTCTCTCTCTCTCTCTCTCTCTCTCTCTCTCTCTCTCTCTCTTTCAACCTGTCCCGCGACGGATGCGTCTCGCGCACTTTACTTTACTCCTCGTCTTTCAACCTGTTCTACCGCGTCGCGTGCTCTGGTCCTCTCCCCCCCTCTCTCTCTCTCTCTCTCTCTCTCGTGCCCCGCCGGTGTTACGTCGAATACGCGAATAAATCATGCACAAACGTTCCCGAGGTCTGGACACGCTTGCCGATAAATTATTCCGTCGGTGCGGTGGAACCCTCCGTCTCTTTTTCGCGTAGTTCCTCTTTCCCTTTTTCTCCATTGCTTTTGGTTCGTCTTCCTCGCACTTTCATCTAGCCGCACGGCCAGCCGGCGTGGTTCCGGCGTGAAATTTATATTGCAAATTTATTCATTCATTTATTGCCAGCGTTTGTTTACTCCTGTCCCGACGGGCCGAATAACGGCCGTGGAATGAGAGATGCGCCATCCACCGCCGACCGGTAGTTACGACGACGCCCGATACGATTGACCCCTTTATCGTCGATTTCTAATTGCTGCGGAAGATATTACAATTTTTCTTTCGTTTACATATGATAATATTCCGATATTGAATAACTGAATAATTGAATCTACGATAGCATGTATTCCGATTTCATACAGTAATAAGCGGCAATGATCATTTTATAGTGCTTTTAATACCTTTGAATTCTTCTCCGTGAACTTATTTCCGTGAAATTATTACGTACGAGAGATAGGAAGTAAAGAGGATCGTAGAGACTGACTTATAAGAAATTCTTTTTGTATCGAACAATGTTTATACCCTCGTGTAGTTTGTCCAGCAGTATTGTTGTTCCCTGATTATAACGCACTTTCTTTATTCTAAATTGGTACAATGAAATGTTATATGCGTGTTTTAAAAATTTAACACGCGATTAATTCTAAATCTCCCATGATATATTTAAAAAAATATACTTTTCCCCTTACTTTTTTTTTTTTACCAATAAAAGAGTAGACCTTTCAAAATATTCATTTAGTTAACTATTCATTTAATATTTTTAACGTGTATGTATTACGAGACTTTTAATAGAATAAAATTATCATATCATGCATATATCACACTCATCAAGAGTTTATTTACCGAGAGAACTGAAACACTTTCGTGTGCTCTATCGTGAAACCTGAACGACGGCAAGAAATGATCGTTCGCACAAAAATAATGACGCCGTTCCGAAATCGTCTAATTAAATTATGCAGATGATTCGTGAGATATATACCGGCGCTACCTCCAGTAATTTCTTGTAACGCGTTTCACATATCACATCCTCGCCGTTCTCCATTTCGCCTTAATTTACTCGCGTTTCACAAGCTGT
>NW_017305485.1:1532267-1538844 GCF_001594115.1 Trachymyrmex septentrionalis
TTTCTCACGCTCCGCCGGTATAAATATTTACAGCCCCGTAGACGGGGAGCTCTCTACCACACCGGACTATCTCGAGGGCGAAGGACGGGGGCGATGGACGTGGACCTGTATGCTGAAGTGCGAGCCAGTGTGCTGCACTTGTGCACACATACACACACACACAACACACACACACACACACACACACCACACGTTATCTTGCAGACGATGCACTGCACTTGTTTCACGCCCAGTGGTTCGCCATACCATCGGCCGATGCATGCCCTCGAATCCCGATCGCCGTAGACTACGATCAACCCTTATCCGTAAAGGGCCAAAATACTCTCTCGAATGGGAAAGAGAAAAGGTCTCAATACCTCCTTTTGCACTGAGTACACCGGTCGACTGACCTCCGGATGTCTTTTGTGAGAATAGAAATCGCGAGGCTACGTCCTTTTGCGTTCTTTTAAATAACCACGGTTACGTGCTTTTTCATGTAAAGTAATTGAATCGAGTTTAACATACAAAAAGATAAAAGTTGAACAGAAATAAAAATCAACATAAAAACGAAGCGAATTTATAAATAATACTTCACAGAATCTTCTGTTTATTTTTACATTTTCTGTTTATTTTTATCAAAATAATTAAAAATAATTTCCACGAATCAAACTTTCCAAGTATTTTTTAGTATCAAATTTTTCATTGTTTTTTTATTATGAACAATATATACAATTATTGAATATTTCAAATATAATCATAAATGATTTACTCGTCGCAACTAATATAGAAAAATATTATATGAAAAATTTTACTTGTACATAAAATTTAAATTTAAATTTATTGCGCGTTAAATTTAGATGTCAACTTAATGAACAATAAACAATATTCAGTGAAAATGAATCGAGAAATGTTCAACACAAATGAGTGAATGTAACTATATTTGGACAGGGTCTTGGTCTAATAATATGTGTGAATTTTTACAATTTCCAAGTCAAACAATGAAACGTATTATTTGGAAAATTGTAGAAATTCACACAACATATTATTAGGCAAATTGTAAATTTGCCTGATATATTATTATATTGTTATAGAGGCTCGCTGGCCTCTTTATCACTCATTAATGTTAATGTACAATAATACGCAAGCGAGATAAAGATACATTTTTAAAAATTACTAAATTTTAATAAATATTTGTTTGAATAGTATTAACTAAACATTTACTTACAGAGTATATAAATATTTACTCAATCAAAGTTATACTTAAATCAAATTATTAATAATGATTCTTGTGTACAAAAAAAATATATGTTTACGTTTAGTTAGTAAATATTTAGTTAGTATTACTCATAAACAAGTATTTATTAAAATTTAGTACATTTTTTGTAATGTAAACAAATAAGATATTATGTTACGGAAATGATACGTTAATTAGTAAACATGATCATTACAATTAAATTATTATTAACGTTGATTATCTCAATTTGATACCTATGTAATACAAGGTTTCTACGTAGGTATGTTATGAAGCTGCTATGCATATAATATTTCAAATCAAATTATTAGCGTAAAATTAGTGTATGGTATGATTCATATTGTCTTTATGCTCAGCCATGTGTAAATATTTACGAATTAATTGATCGAACGATTTTTTTTAAATGGAACGTGTGACATCTGATGTATTGGATATCAGTTTCAGAATGACGACGAAAAACGGATATCTCTAAATTTCCATCTATGAACTAATTGAATTGTATCAAACCGAAAAAGATCTGAGTAAATATATTAATTTTACACCCGTATAGCAATTTTTATATAATAACAAAATTATATAATTTAATTAATTTTCCTTTTATTTCATTTCTCTTTTTGCATAATTCAGGTCAATCCTAAAATTCCTTCCGTCAGACAAATTGGTGTCTGATTTAATGCAATTTTGCCCTGCACTAATCTCCCCCCCCCCCTCTCTCTCTCTCTCTCTCTCACCCTTTCTTCATTTCAGCCCTCTGTATAATTCTTAGCGATGGGCACGGACACAGAGTTTGCGCTGATCACGCTGTGGCAGGTTCGTTAGATAGACGCGAATCAGGTCGACACGTAGGCACGCCCGTAAACCTGCGATGTCGAGCCACCGTTGATTTACCGGGCCGACGGATTAAGCCAAATTGTAACGCGCGTCACCGAACGTGGAAACCGTGCCTGCCGGTTCTGATACTTGATGCAGACACACGACAAATGAACGGCACCGACTGTCCTAACTGCACTCGGGGTTTATGCGCGTCAGGATGGCGCAGTCCATCATTCTCGGAAGTTATTTACTTATTCGTTGAAACGTCACGTGTCTAATCCTTTTCCATCAAATCACGCATAAAACATAGAATCCCTAACAATTCTCCTTTGATTCTCGACGTACCTAGTAATGTATTGAACGCTTTAAAATCTGGCGTCATGATAAATTAGATGACAAAATGGAACTTTCGCTAATGGATGGTTTCATTGTTTAATTTATTTTAATGTCATTTCTCGAAACGGGACTAAAATTGGTGTAGAAAAATTGATTTTGATTCAGTTGGGTGTATATAACAAAGAGACGATTAAATCGTAATGTAATTCGAACGTATTTTGCACTTTGAAAAGCGCGAATACGCTTTTTAATTCGCAGAACCAATATTTATTTTTCGAAATATTTGGAAACTACGATTAATAAGGTGATTGTACGCCCCCTCTGAGTGAGTAAGTTTAAAATAAAAAGATCGATTAAATGTTTACTGTTTGCACATTAAAAAAATGATGTAAGCAAGTAAATAATTTGGCAGTTTGTTAAATGTAGAATTTGGCGTTTAATGTAGAATTTTTCGTTTTTCACTCACATTACAGGAGAAATTAAGCCCAAACATCCGCCGCCATTGTGAAGAAGAAAAAAGCGTGCTGCCAACAAGTTAACTGTTTACGCAATGTGCCAGGTTCTGGCGCGAATTGTTTATTTATATTTGTTATGTTTAATTCACTTGTGTCATCGCCCATATTTGTCGTTTTTCGAGCTTCTGCTAACGATGTAAATACATATGTATGAATTATACAATTGGAGTGACGGTTATCGACAAATGTTTTCCGTGCCCATTTGTAACGACATAACTTTACAAATGTGATTTAGCAATATCCTTTTTTTTTCTCGCATACTGAATATCTCCATTTGTGTTGATAACGTTAACTTTTCGGTTCCGCGGCACGAGTACGATCGCACCGAAAATATATATATATCCGCAACAAAATGGCATTTAAACGAAAATGCATATTCACCTGTGCGTTTTCCCCCTACGCGTTTCTCCCCAATTTCATTTCACGTGTTTATACATGGACACGCGCGTTACCGTCCGGCCCTTTGCAATATCGCTCGCAAAACGAATAAAAGCAACATTTTTGCAGTAATTACTACTTGGGTTTTCGCCGAATAATATTAAGCGCCGCGCAAACGTTAAATCGCGAAAAACGCACAACGGGATATTCGGTGACTTTCAAAGAGTGATGGAGTAGCCTCGCAAAATCCTCTAAAACTGTATTATTATTACCGTCGGTACTGCGAGATACAAATCAATTTTATGTAATGCGAATGCTATTCGGTAATACGAGAATCATTCCGTCGTTCCGATGCGAGACATTAATTACGCAAGCGGCGAATTCATTAATTAATGATATCTGTAATATGTGTAAAATTACTTATTCACATTTGCCCTTTACTGTACAAACTAATGATCACGTAGAAGTTAAATTGTTTAATAACAAATCGTAAATTAATATAAAGTTTTCTTCCGTATTCTACATGCGTACACCAATGTGTGTGTTAATGCATCGCGTGCTATACTCTCTCTAAACCGTAAGCGTTGAAATTTTATGAAGTATATCGAGAGAAGAATGAAATATTGGACGTCGTAAACAGAATATCGTTTTCTACAGTAGTGATTTTTATTATTGATTTTTATCGATTTTTTGAAATAAATAAAATATGTATAATGAAAAAAATCTAATAATATTTTTTTACGTGTCCCAGAAATCATTTTATAATCTCTATTTTGATGACAAATGTGGGAAATTTAAAAACGTATTACCTATTATATATAATAGCACAGATTTAAAAATCAGAATTATATTTTCGTCTACATTTCCCGGATAGTAAATTTTACTTATTAATATTCATTTCCCTTTAATTTAATGCAATTATTCTTAATTGTGGAATTTATAATGTCACGAAATGCGTGTGTTTATTTCTGCAACATACCTATCCGACTTTGAAATTTGCATGAAGCACTTTAATGTTACGTTAATTTTTCAATGTCCTAGAAATTTCTTACAAACTTGTAAAAAAGTATCACACTAATTTTCTACGAATTTCTATTACACGTTGAAAGGGATTTAGAAAAAGTTTCGCGAAACGGACAACAGTGAATATATAAAAGTGTTTTTTTTTTTTTTTTTTAAATTGAAACTTTTATGATGCGATGCTTCGTACATGGCGATCCGACCTAATTCTTATCGATATTAATCGAGAACTCATGCCACGGGGGAAATGCCGAGCAGAAACGTTTGTTGATGGCGTCCCTCGGTGGAAATGGATATCATCGTCGGATAAGATGCCGCTTTGTGCGGCTTCGACGAGCTCTACTCTGGTGAGCTACTCTACTTTTTGCCACGAGATTAATATTTCAAGTGGGAGGTAGTTCTGTCACGGACGATAATTTCTTACGCCGTTTTATTTTTATGGAATGTAGAGGTCCAACGACCTCTTAGACGCAACGCAGAGGGGGCGGGGGAGGGGAGGGGAGGGGTTCTCGTATCATTATCGAGCGATCATTTCCTCAAAAATGCGACCTCCCGATGCGACCCGTTTCGCCGCTCGATGAATATTCTCTCAGCCGCCTGGCAATCCCTCATTCCCTAAGACGTTTGACGAGTTTAACCTATGATCTATACACATGGCCACATAGACCACTGCAGGAATACCTGGGATGCATCGCGGGGTGACGTCAGGAATTCCATGCGCTCGCAATGCGGTGACCTCCATTCGCGGAGGGTAGGTATTGTTTACGCAATACGCGGCGATGGCGAGAGCGAATTGTTCCGATGTGCACTTGCAATTTTAACGTTCCTGTTAAAAACTCACTATTTATAATTTTAAAATACGTGTTTGAGGTTTAAAAAAAATTCGCCGTTTGTGAGACAGGCAGATAAATGATAAATTAGAAACGCAAACCAACGCTAAGGTAGCGTATAAAATTTGTGTGTATTGATATTATACATAATACAATAATATAAGTAGGTAAGTATTTCGACCACGGTTTAAATTATCTTCAGCGTAAAATCATATAATTGATAAAATTAAGTATTAAACATTACATTATAATTTGGTACAATAAGAGAATATAATCGAGGCGCTTTGTAGAACAGATAGATGTTACGCTTCTGTTTATCCGGACATTATCGGGACGTTCTAATTATCTCGGATAACTGCGTTTTTTTTTCTACGTAATCGAGATACATAGTTTGAAGCCATTGAACTCCGAGATTTCCGCGAATTTAATCTGCGAGTGTAAATGGACAACATAAGATACTCTTAATCCGATTGGATTAATTATTTTAGAGTAATTTTTTCAAAATAATCTGAAGTTTTTTTTAATTACAAAAAGATATTTATAGAATTAAACACTGTAATAGCGGTGTCTGTATAATTCTCACCGTGTTGGTGTTAAATTGACACACCAACGTATGGATTTAACACCTTTTTAAATCATGATGTTAGTACTAAGTTTTTAATCTATCCCACCATGTGTTGGTGTTAATTTCACAAGAATTATATAGACGCTGCAGGGGTGTTAAATCAACACACCGACATTTTTTCGAGAGCGAATATCCAAATTTTGGAAATACGATTTGGATGAAACGATTATTTTTGGAGGACTCGCGATTTATGTACACAATGTAAAATAAAGAAATTAACTTTTCACAATTTCTTTTACAATCTTCTTTAAGATATTTTTCAAAATTTAACTCAACTACACCGCCGGTCTCTCCCCCGTAACGTAGTACGACGTACTATTCTTCTCTCTGAATTTTTCGCAGCCAGCGACCAAGCTTAATCATACGCGATTACCCACAATCTTCTCTTACACGCCCCTTATTTGCATCGCTAATCGCGAGTTTTTAAGTACACTTTTCCTGGAGGACGTCCGCAGACGTCCACGAATCTGTAATAAATCCCCACTTTGCTCCGTTAAAATCGCGCGGCTCTTCTCTACTGAAATAATGCACCCGCCCCCCCCCTCCCTTCCCAGTCCCTCCCTCTGCACGCTCCGGTGCATCATCCGTGGAAAGTTCAGGGCGCCGCAATCCGCCGCAGCGGCGACGATTTCGATGCGGAGTCACGATTTGATATCACAAACGCGTTACGTACGTGATGTTCGTCGGCTTGGTTATCGGTGGCTCGATCAAAGGGATTCGCTAATGCAGCCGGGACGAACGACGATCGGCCGTGCGCTTTCCAGGGCGCGCGACTTTGCGCTCGCGAATCGATATCCGTTAAACGACGTAACTCGATAACGTCGCCCCC
>NW_017305485.1:1538858-1551388 GCF_001594115.1 Trachymyrmex septentrionalis
CCTCTCCCCCCCTCCACCGTTCCGCTTCTGTCCTCTTGCGCGGTGTGTGCGTGTGCGTGTGCGTGTGTGTGTGTGTGTGTGTGTGTCGGTCCACCCCTCTGCGTCCCCCTTTGGTGGAGAAAAAAAAAAAAATTGTCCGTGTTTCCGCAATCGGTCAGGTCGGTCGAGCGATACGGCTGGAGTCGCGCAAAAAGCACCCCAGTGCGAAAGTAGCATTGTCGTGTTACAATCGAAATCGAATATTTGAAAAATATGGATACGACGAGCGCGTTTGTAATTGCATACATGCTCGTCGTGCCTTGCTGCCGTCGATCGCGAATGACCCGTAAAAGTACGGCATGCGTGACAAACTAACGGGATGTACGTAGGACAGATGATATAATTTTGGGATTGTTAATTCTTGCGAGTCTTTTTCAACAGCGATCGTAGACTGTAAAGGAACGGTAGACGGAAAAGGCGTTAAGGAGCAGAGGCAAATAACGGAGGGCTTTTAATTAAGCAAGAAGATGTCTAGATTATTTGCTACCGTTTGAAAGGGCACAATCTAATTAGTGTAACGTCTGCCAACGTTCGCAAGTGGTTTGTACACTGAATATAGGTCTTGCAATATTTACTTCTGTCCTTTGTACATATGCGCGCGCGCGCGCGCACAGATCTGTATCCTTGATATTTATAATAGAAAAACGGACTAATCGTAAATGGCTCTCGTCACATTGTAATATATTTGTCCGAGGAATGACGACTTCTGTCGTGAGCGTCGTTATCTGGTTTTTTCGGTGGAAAAGAGCTATGAGATATGCTTTTTTTTTTCAGGAGCTTTCTCGCTTTGTACACAACGCATGTAAATCTGACACAGGGGAGGAAGGAAATCGAGTTATTTTTCGACAACTCGGAAAGAATTACGACGCTGCGCTTCTGTGCCAAACGTAAAAAAATCGAACGGCTTTTTTCTAAAGAGCGGCTAAAATAATTTTTTAATAATCGACGTACATTGTTCAATTTTTTACTTACTTATGTATATATTACGGTTATTATATAATTTAATTGCTGTCTCACTCTCACTTGTTATCTAAAATATTTTTTATTTTAAAAAAAAGTTTCATTTCTTTACGTGCAAGAATTGATAAAGACCAAGTAAAAATCGAAAACGTCACTTTTTTAATTAATGAAAAACTTTTACACACACACATTTTTTACATCTAGTATTCCTTTCTGACCGTTTTCGTTTTAAATTTTGCTTTGTAAAAGAGGAATATCGATACATATATATATTTCTTATTTAGATAATTATTTCTTTTCAAAAGTTGAGAGACATTATATTGCTGTATTAAGGTGTGCAATAAATTAATTTATTAATTTTCCATACTAAAGACATTGATATAAGGTCCAAATAACTTTATAATATGACTTCCCTAAAAGGAAATAACGTTGGCGTTTGCTATAAAAATATTAGATTGCCCAGATGAAAGTTTAAAAAAAAAAAAAAATCCTTTCGCCATTAATCGAAGAACTCGTCGCGACTGACAGGAAAACTATCATTTCCGTTGCGGAGAGATTTCCTACGAGCGAACGAAGTCACGGAGAAACCGAAGGAGAGGAGACGCATCTCTTCCTCCTTCACCTTCGCCTTGCGAAGAAAATGGATGATCGCGACTCGAATAGATATTGAGGCGATCAAATCCGGGACGCCGCCGACGCGCACGTTTCATCAATAAGATCAGAATCGCATACTCTACGATCATTCCGTATATTCCGATTCACGCGCGTATATTTCGCTGCATTCGTGGCGGCATTTTGCCGCCCTAGCCATTTGTCCGTCACAACCGGCCGGACGGACGGACGGACGGACGGACGGCGGCCGTCGACATAAAACCGGAAGCGAATTATGTACTCCGATATAAATCAGCCGGACACACCCCATTCGCGTCGCGGACAGGTTATTATCGGTGGTGCCATTTTAACTCACCCCGTTCATCCTCCCCTCGTCGTGTGCACGACCGACCCACTTTTTCCGCATATGATGTAGTTTATGAATGCCTGCGAGATCGGACAAAAATCCCAGGGCATAAGGGCATACAGGGATTAAAAGGGCACACATACATATTACGCAAGTATACGTACACGTGCCGTTTTTTTTTTGTTTACACATACGAGGAAGCTACGGACGAGCTGATATTAACGCATTCGCGACAATATTTGTTCATCGGCTACTGATTGCCGAGTTTTCCTGAAATATCTTACATGTATATGGATCGATATTAAAATGACGATTATAAAACTTTTTGCTTCGACATCTGCCACCGTAGTTCTAGGACACTCTCGTACGTTAATATTACATATTTATACATTTATACATACAAGTATGGACACGTATGGAATAATTTTCCCATTAGAGTTGTGTAAAAGCAATTAAGAGTAAGTGAGAATAATTAAAGCATTTTTTTTTTTATACTTTTAATCTTTTTAAAATTAATTTTTACATTCGGCGAAATTGATTTATCACAGAAGAAAAATTGCGCAAAATTTCGGTTTAAATTTTCATATTATCTTCCGTAAACTCTTGCTTCCGGTAAATGCTAATACCATTTCCGCGAGTCATTATCATGCAAATGCCGGGAACATACTTTACTTTCCGCGCATTATATTCCATATTGGCTATACGTGAAGTCCTAAATCAATAAAAAGCAAAGTGATCAAGGTAATACGAACATAATGAGCTTTAAGTATTATTGAAGCATTACTCTAACTAACGATACATTTATTTAATATATTATAACGTTATGAAAAGAATTACGGATTGTATTTGCACGAAAATTACGCAATTATATTCTTACTGTTACTACAGAAAGGATGATTTCGCTGAAGAATCGAAAAATTTAGTTCCACTGGAGAAAGAGTCTTGTTGCATTGATTGGAATTCTAATTGAAAATGGACAAATCAGAATCTTCTGGTTACATTTAATATAATTTTAGTTAAGACCAGAGATCTGAGATTAATATAATTAAAATCTTCTGGTTCGTTCATTTTTAATAAGAAATTTCTTTTTTAGCAGATACAGATACAGATCTGAAAATGATTTTGTTAGACTATCAAAATAATTATGTAAAATGTTCAAAATGGTCGCCGGAATATCAAAACTTTTTACAGCATTACGTTCGAGCGTTCTACATAATTATTTTGATAATTCTATAAAATTATTGTTAGATCTGTATCTGATCGTTTTTTCTTTGCGTGTACAAGTACTCGCAATTGCAATTATTTAATATATAATGAACAATTATTGCATCATCGACCTTTAAATGTAGCCCACTGTCACAATTGATCTGATCAATTCCGTCGCGGATTCTTTTTGATCCGGAGATAGTGCTCGCGTATAAAATCCTCCTAAAATAATCTCGGCGCTTTCTCTTTAATCCTAGGACTATCGTCCACGCGGGATAGACGAGGGAAAATAAAATGCGAGAGCGGTTTATTATCCGGAAGCTAGCCTATTCAACATCGATGGACCTTCCTGCGGCCCTGATCCTAATACCAATATTGATTCGATTAACCTTCCTTAGCCTCGGGGGTACGGACCGAGAGGTTTGTCTGTTACCGACAGCTAGTGGGTGTATCTCGAAGTGCGCTGACACTCGATAAGTCCCAGATGAGAGATCGTAAGGGAAATGTTACCACGTTATCTACTACATCACCATGTCGAACGACCACTGCGACTACATCGTTTATTATCATATTTATCATACGTTACGTTTATCATCACGTATTGTACGTCTTTGTGTTTCTCTCATAATTTTTAAATATTACACGTATCTTCATCAACTAAATAAATAATCCTTGAAACATATTTATTTATCCGACAGGCTAAATAACGTGAAATCGAGATCGTACTCCTCGTTATTCAGTCTGTCGGACAAAGAAATATGTTTAAGGAATTGTCAGATGAAACAAATGTGTTTAAGGGATTGTTAATTTAGTTGATGAGAATAACGCGTAACGTTTACTTTGCGAAAGCAGTATTTTAATATTTTGAAAGAATATCCATAAATATCTGTTAACTTAGTGGGTAAACACGGCGTATGTATAACTGTCTATTTGTTCTTTCCAATAAAAAGATTTTATAAACACAGAAAAATTCTCGGCAAATTTACCATTATATTCGCAGTGACATATGAAATTTACAAAACACCGCATCGCAGCGCTATTTTTTATTTCAGACTAAATTCAGCGTGAAACGCTGATCTTTCGCGCGATATTAATTTAATAATAGAACTCACGGAGATATTTAACTTTTAAATGCCGCGCCTTCAATTTGCATATTTCCAGGTTTACACGGGAAATAACGCTTTAAGTATAATGGATACAACAAACATGCCGAGTGAACGTAGTTGTTCGCGAAGTCGCAGCTATAATCTTTAATAAACGCTACACTTTGTTCCATTCCTAATTTGGCCATTAAAAAAAATTCTATTTTACGTATGGAATGCACGTAATGTACCTATTAATTTCATTCCTCGATGTCACATCGATCCATCACACCGGTCGAGTTGGCGTTATCCGGTATACGTAGCACGATCGGTTGCGGTGGCTAATAGTAATCGCTGGTGCGGTTATACCGGTTACGTGAGATTAGGATTTTTCAGTTTCGCATCACGCAGAACGTCGTGTACGAGTTACACCGTTATTAGCACGCACTTCACTTAACGGTCTATAGATATTGATGCTACGATCGATGTATGATTGATAGCGTTGATGCATTTAATATTTTTACCTTTTCTTCCCCCCCAGGGCACTAAACCGAGCGATAAATAACTGCAGCGATACGGAATTATGGAAAGCAGTAAAGTCTCTCTCTCTCTCTCTCTCTCTCTCTCTCTATCTGCGTGTATACGGAAGAAAGATTTAGAAATGTCTGGAATTTAAATGTGCGTGCGAAATTGAAGTAATCATGAGTAATTGGTGATTCGCGCAGAGATATATCGTAATCACATCTAATAAAATTTCCCTCATTATTTTTTTTTTTTTTTTTTTTACAAAGAAAACATATTTTACTTGCGTCGTATACGAGATGAAGAGTAAAGAGTAAGAATTAGTTTTTCGCAATGAATTTAAATTCAAGGAAACTGACGCGCAGTGGAACTGGCGAAAAAGAAAGAAGTAAAAAAATAAAAAATAGATATTGATGAAGCCGATGAGTTATAAATATAACAACAAATAAAAATATAACAAGTGCAATTAAAATACCGCGGTTATTAAGAAGATGCTAATAATTACGGAGAATTTCCGTGTAGCACGAGGCTTTCGTAAATCTCAGCGAGTCACTCAAGTTCCTCGGAACATTACTTAACTCAATCGTGCGATTTCTAACTGCGAAAACAAAAAGAAAGATATCCGAGGGAGAATCCGGCGTGGTTGGGTGCGAGTATGCCAATTATAGTTTCACCTCTACCGTCTCGATTTTCATCGGAAGTGCAGTAAGTCCGCGGAAACGGGTTCCTCTCACCCAACTCCTGCTCCTCGAGCATTCGAACGAGCTGGAACTTTTAATTTCACGCGTTAATGACAGCCCGCCCGGTTAAAGGATATTCTTTATTACTCCGCAGTCGACTCTCCTCTCTCTGTCTCCGTTCGTTCTCTTCTCACCGTTCGACTGTGGGGGGGGGGCGGCAGGAGGGGAAGGAAGGGGGGATATTTCAGAAAGTCTCGGACACGGTCTGCGGGTTTACTGCAGGAGTGTGGAGGAATCGGGAAAGACGAACCGATAAAGGAACGGGTGAGGTTGGACGATAAAGCTCGCGCGGCTCGCGAGAAACCAGGGGGTTAATCACGACTTTGGAGGAATACTTGCGCGCGACGGTATGCGTTTCAACCCCTCGTCGTTCCTTCCTTCGTTCCTTCGTTCGTTCGCTTGCAACGTTAGTTCCTTTCCTATTTTCTATCTTCCTCTCTCTCCCGCCATCCCTTCCGCGCTCCTCGTCTTGTCCACCCTCTTTACTCTCTTACATTCACGACTAATCCCAATCTTTTAGTACATTTTTTGCACTTCGTGTTTTCACGTTGCAATTTTCAATATATCGTACGCGCCGTCACAAACTTTCGCCTCGGACTCTTTCGCCAACATCCCCCTCTCTTTCTCTTTTTTATCCCCTGCACAGATCTTTTCTCGCTCGCGAATTTTTCATTCTTTCGGCGCGGAAATTAGTTCAGAAATTTACGGACGTTGTCCGCGCGCGTTTGCGTTGATAGTTTGAGATAAAGTTGAGATTCTATCGCTGACATTGATCTCGTGAATTGTGCTTATTTAAAAAGTTCAATAAATGATGTCTATAATGTCTCAAAATCGCGGTTTAAAGAAAATTGAATCTCATTTAACGAAAAGAGATCTCTGCGCTTTTTTTTTTTTTGGTAAGAAATGATAGAATTAGTAAAAATAACGTAGTTAGATATTGATCTAAGTTATCTTTACTAATTTAATCTTAGATTATACATTAATGTCCTAAAATTAAAAATTTATATAAGAAAACTAAATCTGATCTAATGAAAAGAAAAGTCTCCTCGCTTCTATCTTTTCTCGGTAGAAATGATAGAATTAGTATAAAGATAACACACATAGTTAAACATTAATCTAATTAAATTATCTTTAACTAATCTAATCTTAGTTTATACAGTTGAAACTATTGGATGTACATTTGATATGGTGAGAATGACTTTTCTCGATTATAAATTTCTCATCGTCAAGAATTTCCCTTCTTGGATCATCCAGTATTATCAATATCTGAAACAAGACGCGTTCGTCTCATTATGCGGTCGGGTGCGAAAGCCACAAGTGTCCTATAATACCTCAATATGTAAGCGGATTGAGGCAATGATACGTTAAACCACACAGGAGAAAACCGCACTAGGCATTTAGCTTATTACATCTGCTTACGTAGCAGAAATTAAATTTAATTGGGATAAATAACAAAAAAGTCCTTCTTTCGAAATATATGCAAAGAGATTCGAAGGATAAGAAGAATTACGTCAAATTATTTACGATCTTATTGAATTAATCTGGAATTCAATTAAGCAGTTTAGTATGCACTCTGAATTTTTTCGCAGCATTTTTCAACAGAATTCATCCCATTTTTTAAATAATGATGATATACATAACATCCGCATAAATAATATTAAGAATCCTATGGTATGACTCATTTTAAATAGTTTAATTCTTATAAATAGCCTTTTGTGTATTTGTCATTTTTAGAAAAGCATTAAATTGATACAGAGCTTCGTTCTCCCATTCATAGGATCGAAATACAGTGGGAGGGAGTCGAAAGTACATTCAGTGTCGTTGAACGAGACTTAATTATATCCGAATCCTTCTCTATTTCGTTGTCGTTCGACCTAATTTGTCAAAGTATTTGTGCTTACAATAAGTTTGTTCCGCAATCCGTCGTTTACGAGCGTAAAACTCCTCTTCGCGACGACGATATCTGGCTTCGACCTGCTTTCCTACAACAATCTATGACGTAATGAAGCGCATCCGCTCGGCTTCCGAATCTTTTCTTCCCTACGCGGCGTCCCCGCTCGACTCCCACCCTCTTGTTCCTTCTCTTGTACTTATCTGACTCTTTGGCCAATCACTCCCAGTATCCTCTTACCTCCACCATTTATTCCACCCTCCTTTTTCTCCTATCGACTTCCCAGACTTCTCCCGGATGAAACGAACTGATCTGAACTTCGCGATTCCGCGGGGTTTCATTTACAGTTCCCCAAGTTTCGCGTCTTTCGAGTACGATTCGTTGGCGTTTTACAATTCTCGTCCCGGCTACGTCCGTACGAGTCGTTTGGCAAGTAGTTACCTGTAATTCTTGCAGTTGTCGTTTCCTACTATTTTCTATGCAAGATATACTAGAAAGTTTATGCTCTAAATGACTTTCATTAAGTTGAAGAATTTCTTAACGAAGATCTAACGTAATTGTTTGTCATACCTTAACTCTTTGACACGTTAATTGATATAACATACATTTACAATATTTATATTATACTTTTGTTAGTTTTACTTTACAATTTCATTCGTACTTCTTAATTTTATCATTCTTTAAAATTAGTATTTCTTTGTATTCGTGTCTTTCGTCTTTCCTTACAATTTTTAAATCTCAATGTGATGTATAATTCTGACAGACGTACATACTTTTGAAAACTTTTAGAGTGAATCTCATTCTGAAAAATGGAAAACTGAGCCACATCTTTTTCACGACTATTTTTCAAAACTATTTTTCTTTAAAGCGAGATTTCACTTAAAAAAATTTAGAGAGTAGGATATTTCTAAAAATCGTTTTATATTTTTATAGAGTATGCAGACGTGTGTAAGATATCGATTTAAGCGATTAATACTGTTAAGTTTATCTTCGATATTGTCAATCAAAGCAAGTTCTCGGTGAGAATAATCATGGAAAGGGAAAAGACGCGAGCATGTGAGACTCGTTCTTTCATCTATCCAGATTCCAAGGATCATGGCACGTATCTCGTGCTTAAGTGTTTATTGAATACCCGTCGATGATGCCTTGAGCATTATATCTTATATCTACCAATTAATCTTCGTCATCATTTGCGGCGTGTAACGAAGAACACGAAACACCATCACGAGACTGTAGTCGAAGCGATTGGTTTTCATGAGCGGACAAACGGCCGGTAGCCGGGCTTTTACGTCGATATCGTGCGAGGTGCAGCAAAATCGATCTCCTTTTTTTCCTCCTCCACCTCCTCCTCCTTCTCCTCTTCGGAAATCACCCACGCCCGAATAAACCCGCCGCGCGTGTTGCACTGCTACGTCGCAAATTTGTTTCACGCTCGCTCGAGTCTCCCCAAAATTAATCCACTAGCCATTACCAGCCGCGCACAGGCGAAACGGTACAAACCGCTTTGTGCGCGGACATGGGCACGCGCGTTACGAGCCATTTTGCCGGCAAAACAGATGGTATAGTCTCGACCGTTTGGCTTTTTAAGCGTATTGCGTCGCCGGATATCGCGTCAAACATTTTTTAAACGCCCTTTTAAATAACCCCCCGAACGATCGATACCGGTAGACTATATCACTGTTTACTGCTTTTTAATTATCGTTCCGATTCGGTTAGAGCTTTGGTATCATTTAAGTCAATTTTCAATATATTGCATCGTAATGGAAAAAAAAAAAAAAAAAAATAATAATCTACGTCAATTCGAGGCTTGAAAATATATGAAAAGGACTCGAATTATTCAAAGGCTCTAGTTGCTCAAAGAACATATACAAGCAATAATGTTATATATACAATTTGTGATACTACATTTCTGCAGCGAATACGCGAAAGGTATTCTCTGAAAATTTTCGATATAAATAGGTAAATATTATTTAAAAGAAATTAATTTTTAACGTTTTTTTTTTATATGTTTTTTTTTATATTAGTCTTTGATGTTTAGTCTATCATTTTCATTTATGCTTTGTATGCTCTTTGTATTATATAAAATTCTATTAACTGAGATCGGGATGTCACCTAAACGCATAGAAAAATACATACTGTACGCAAGTAATAATTACTTGTTTTAAATATTTCAAAAGTTTACATATCTGCAAATTTATCATAAGTTTATCAAATTTAATTAAAATATATTCTATAAATCCTAGTGAGTTTAATTACTTTAGTCAAGATTATTAAATTATAAAACAAGTTTGATTTGCTTGTTATATAAAGTCGCTTCTTCAATTTCACAATATTCTTCGAAAGAAAATAAATTCTCGTTTCGAGTACACAATAATGAGCTTCTTTCACATTTGTAACAAGTATATTTAGAAATTGTTACAAGAAGACGTTCTTGGTTAAAGATAAGCGTTGTTATTTATTAAAAGGGAGAAAGTAAATTGAGTAATCACTTTTCTGAGCAATAAAATGATATTTCTCTGTGTATGATATATGAGTCGTATTTCTTGTCCCCCGTAAACTTATGCGAGCGAAGATTATCGAAACGCGAGGGAAAGAAGGATTACGAGGCAATTGGATATCCGCCAATGAAATTTACGAACATGCCCGTTCGATATTTCGACAGATGAGTATTCATGTGTTATACGTGTCGCATTCTGAGCGATAAATCATTGGCAGATGGGACTGGAAACTGTATATGTAACGTACGCAAACTGCAGGCGCCATTTACTACAGAATCGAAAAAAAAAAAAAAAAAAAAGCGAAGCCGCACGAAGAGAGAGCCAAGGATAACCTGTCGCGATTACGTGCAGCTCCTTGCAGCCGCGATCGCAGTAAGTAATAATCGTCAGCATCCGCTCCTCCGTCGAGTTCACTTAGCTAATGCCCTTGACGTTTGATGCCGCCATGATCCTTGGAACATGAAGGATGAAGAACACGTCTCACCGCAACCGCGTATGTCACTCTTTTTCGTTTCCGTATTCGTAACCATTCTTGAAGTATCAAGCAACCGAAAAATTATTGGATTGACAATATCAAAGATAAAGTACCGATAAAATGAAGAATTTTACTCGCTTAAAATAGATACATCTTTTTATACACTTGCATATACTTGCGCACTCTTTATACAAGAATACGGTAATAATTGATATAAGAGAATTTTCTATAATTGTTTGTAATGTTTTTAATTTAATAAAATTTATGTATATATATATATATTTGTGCTTTTTTTCTTCTTTTTAGGTCCAATTTCTTTCCATTTTTACATACCTTTTTTATTCGCTGTACTGTCATCCATAAAAGCATGTGTAAATTGATAAATGTGTATGCATGTGTGTGGTATGTAAATCTATGTCAGCAGTGTGATGAGTTCAGGTCCGTGGATCTGCTAAATCCAAATGACTGTGCGTCGATCAGTCATCCCTACGGGAAGTATGAAGAAGTTCTCGAGTTTAACCTAAAGAATATTAATTTCTCGATATTTGTCAATACGAGAGAATATTACTGCACTGTCGAGATGTGCAACGCTATTAGCTTTGAGAAAAATTAAGTATAATGATTTATTGACATGAGAGAAAAGAGTAAAATGAGTCTGCGTAGTATTCAAGTACATATATAAGTACGTATATATAATTTGTATAAGTTAGATAAATATTTTGTCATTGAAAATTTTCGTCATGTTTTCAGAAAACTACACCTTAAACTAACTAAGTATGAAATACATGCATTGTCTTCCTTTCTTTTTGAACGATTCTTAGATGTTGTGTTAGTTGATAACTACGTTTACGGTATCCTTAATCGAGCTTAATAACATCCGTGCTCATAAAACTGGCCAATATCATATCTATTCCTCTTACGAATAGAATGACTGTGATTGGCTAGTTTCGTAAGTACGGACGTTATTAAACCCGATTAAGGATATCGAGTAAACTTAGGCAATAAACGTCAGTGGCGATTTGCCCCGATAGGGGTAAAAAACACTTACACGAGTGATTATTGTTTAAGACACCTTTATGTCCCTGATAAATTCCCAGTTATTTTAAAACCGCTTCATACATGCAAGAGCCACGTTTAAGTTTAAACGACGACGACGACGACGACGCTGAGATCCAAGTAAATTAATAAGAGCCTGCTGGGAGTACGCATGACGACGTAAATCCGGCACCACTACCGCACCAACTCGGTTCTTGACAGCTTAGTCTAAGTTTCGCGTAAGGGAGAATGTAAGAGAGAGAGAGAGAGAGAGAGAGAGAGAGAGAGAGAGAGAGAGAGACACCTCTCATTTTCCACTTTTACACGGACTGTGGCGGCATGATCACTGTAATACGGCCGTTTCGCACGAGAGAATTACGTACCCGTGTAAGAATATGTCTCGACATATGTACGTACGTTGCGTCGTCGTCGCGCGTTACGCACACTGATCGCAGATTGAGAGACGAGATTTCACGCGATATGACTCCTCGGCTCGCCGCTGGCGTGAGCACCTAAGTACCATGAAACGCGCGCGCGGAGCAGAGCGGAGCGGAGCGCATCGCACGCCGGTCGCGCGCACCGACGCCTTGGTCGGCGCGTCTGGCGAAGCGTGTGCTCCAAGCGTGGACCAAACGAGGCGTATCGCGGAAAAAATTGCCGCCACGATAAAGGCAGAGTCAGGGCCGCTTGCTTCTCCTCCTCCTCCTCCTCCTCCTCCTCCTCCTCCTCTCTCTCTCTCTCGCTCTCTCTCTCTCTCGCTCTCTCTCTCTCTCGCTCTCTCTCTCTCTCGCTCTCTCTCTCTCTCGCTCTCTCTCTCTCTCGCTCTCTCTCTCTCTCTGACGTTATGTTTAGTAATTTCACGGTGAGACAGATCACGACGATCTTCCGCGAACTGTAATAACCAGGCGACAAATAAATAAGCGCTATACTATCACTGATTCATTGGATCGGCCATTATTGAGCAAGCCTGAGGAGTATAAAAATGGAAACCCAAATATCACGCCTCGTTGATTCAAAGACTTGTAGCATGTTACCTGATGTTATATGATACTGATTTATAAGATAGATAGGTAAATAAATAATTCTTTTCCTTCAAAAATCAAGATGGTATATATATATATATA
>NW_017305485.1:1551527-1560807 GCF_001594115.1 Trachymyrmex septentrionalis
TATATATATATATACAAAGTAAAGAATCTGCAATACTGCAATCGGAAATATTGGTATTATTTAATAAAAGTTTATAAAAATATCAAATATTGCCAATTTTAATGATGTATTATATAATTTCAGAAAATATATATCATTAAGAATTTAGCGAAAATATTTTGAAAATACACATTATGAAGATTAGTATTTTTATAAACATTTATTAAAAGATACAAATATTTCCGATCATCTTTACTTTAGGTAATATGTGAACAAAATTTCCAAACATCCATATTAAAAAATATTTTTTACTTTTCCTATTTCTCATATACACATATGTTTACGATTGACAGCTGATTAGTAACTTCTCATGGGACACTCTGATATAAATCATTAATTAATTGTTTAATTTAGACGACAAAAACAATAGAATAATTGCAACATCATCTTTTTCGTTACTAAATAAAATAAGAACCGCTATGAAATTACTAGATAATAATTAGATAAGTATAAATAAAATCTTAACGATTAGAAGTTGCAAATAAAGATGGCTACAATAATCGGTCAAACAAATAAAAGATTTATGCGAGGAAAATTGATTTCAGTAACAGATGGGAGCTTTTTATTTGGGGGTGAAAAAAGAAGTCTTTCCATATATTGTTCCTCCGACTGATTATACGCTGCGACAAGAATTTTCCATGAGAACGAGAGAAGTGACGCAATAAATGGCGTCCCGTCTGTCGACAGTTATCGGCTGGTCTTTTTTCACCTCAGCTTAAGGACACCTTTATTTTGTTTTTCCACCCTTCCTTCGTTTGTCTCCTCGCAAAGACTATTAACGAGAGGACTGAGAACGGCACGGGGTGAGGCTTCGTAAAATCGTGCACCACCCTTATCTCCTTGGGCGAGATTGCCGCTCCGAGACGAAGTTTCCTTATCGTTTCGTTCATCGTTCTCATCGACGGAAGAAGTTTGCCTTTCGGATAACGAGAAGCTTCTAAACGCGTACCCTTTGCCTGGCCGCCTCCAGCCAACTAAGGAAAATGACCAGCCGATCGCACCTCACCTCAGCAAAGGTGGGATTCAGGTGAAGTTCCGATTCTTCGATTTTCCCAAATACTCGCGACCTAAACGTTTTGAAGAATCGGGAAAATGTGTTACTCAATTTAACAGGGACACCTTTTATTCTCCCAAATTTCGTGCAGATTTAGCGTTCACGAGAAAATTCAAATGAGCACACATTTTCTGCGAGAGATAAATCTATAATACAATTTCGCGGAAACATTTTTGTATCTTTAGAACATACCCCACGCATTTCTCCAAATACGATTCAGCTGGATTTGTAATGAGTAGAAACGTGAATATATATATATATATATATATATACTTAATGGATATCCGCGGTCTCATCTTTTTACCAATAACTACGTATCCTCGCTCCAACTCGACGCCATGAATGTACCCAGACGATTCGACATTACAAATATATCGAGCAGAAAGTACCAAGTATCACGTTCGATACGACTGTCATTAAACGAGAGATCGGCGGTACCGATAACCGTTCGCATAATTGCTCGTAGGGGCTGAAGCGTATCCGCGTTCATAAATACGTCGAGTTGCGATCGGCGAACTTTTCCAAGCAGTTTAGCGAGCCGTGAAAGATTAAAGCAGCTGCTAGCAAAAGGCATTGATTTCATGGGATTATCATTATCTCCATTGAGAAGGTTCACGGGGAGATTTTCCATCGATCTCGCTTCCGAATTCGACGGAAAGATTAAACGGCGCGAGCGACTTTCGTTGTACCTACCCTACCGTTCTTCTTCACGTGCCTGTAAATTATTCGTTGTACGCGACCCGAAGGCACTAAACTGCTTTACGGCGGTCGCCAACTGCAGCGCTTCACGGCTAAGTTGATTCGGTGACGCAATTTAACAGGGGTTGGGAGAGCAAACATTTCTGCAGCGATCCCGCCGGCGCGAAAAAGATCGATCCTTTACGATCGCATCGGATTTGCGAGACGTCGTCGCTAAACGATTGACGGCAACGAAGACACGAGTACTTGCGAAGTGAAAACTATCACTGTTGTTTCTCGTGGAATGGATAATTGGAAGAGCAAAAAAAAAAAGAAGAAAAAAGAAAGAAGAAGATAAATATAATTTTATTAATATCGTTTTAGAGAGTAATAATTAAAAACAATTTTTCCTAGTGCAAATTAATTGGTAAACGCTGTTTTGAAAATTTAACGAATATTATTACAGGTAATTTCAATATTCGATTGTGTAATTCAGTTGAATTGTAATTATTGCGTTATTATTATTAAAAAGAAAAAGATTAGTTTGGCAAAACAAATTGTATACATACATCGATAACACAAATTTTGGAGACTTCAATATAGCTTTTTCAAAAAAATGACACTTCATAAAATATTGTAGCTTCATTTAGCTATGTAATCTTTCATTATGAAACAAAATGAAGCACGGAGCTGTTGATATCCACATAAAAAAAAAAAAAAAAATAGATTCGCTGTATGAGTTTTTTTAATATTAGACAGAAATAAAGCCGTAGTAAAAACATGACTTGGCATCAACAACAATGTATTACTTCCAGTATCAGAAACAGAATTTATAAAGCTTATTACGTCATGTAGATTTCACGAATCGCATCACGACCTGGATTTACGTAATCCTTATTTCTTTTTCAGATTTACGGAATTGTAATAATGCTTATCAACGCTTTTAGAACGCTTCTGCTATCTCTCGTGCGGAACGTATAACAAAAACAAGAGACGTTTTCGCACCGAGTCGAGATCGCGATTAAGAGATGACCCATTTAATCACAGGTTGCAAGAGAGAGATTCCGTTCAATTAACTCGTGCGCTTTTATGTATAACGACGTGTAACGCTCTAACGCGAGGTACATCTGGAATAGAGATATAGAGCTCATGGGTTGGATCTATATTGTAAATACGCTCAGGCAATCGTTAATTCGATTGATACAATACCGCAAACTTATCCAGTTAGGAGAAAATGGAACGCGAAAATGAAAATAAAAGCTGAAACATTACATTTGCAGTTGTGTAAATTCAGTTTCGAAACATTATGAATTTCAATGCGGCGCAAATGAAACGAAAGATATTTTCTACGTGAAAAAAAGTGATGAGAATAGAGGAAAAGTAAGAATATCCGTTAAAGTTACGAATAATATTTTGTTTATCTGTGTGCAAGACCGACGGAGGAAACATTTCTGTTTTCATTATGTTTAATAAGAAAAAAGCCGAATAATGTATACACGGATTTTGCCTAACTTTAAATATGTTTTAGTACTTACTTTTCTAACTACTAATTCGTGAGTAAGTGGCAGGACGCAATATTCAAGTATTTGCGAGAAAATTTACATCGAGAGTTTCTCGTGTGTTTCTTTTTTATGTAAATTTTTACAGAATGCATTTCCAGTGAATAATTAAGCAACGCATGTAGTAGAAAAAAATGTTATTTTATAATTACAACATTAACGCCTGCAATCGTAATAATTGGTTCTCGATTTCGTTAAAAATTCTAAAACTTTGGATGCAAAATAGCTTTGTAGATCCAATTTTGTTACTCCTCGATAAAATAAGATTAGTACAGGAATAACCACATTTATTATTAACGGAGGAATATTTTCTCTTAAATCGAACATTTTTAACTCTAGAATAAAATGATCTACGATTTCGCGCCAAGTATTATGGCACCAGCATTGTGCGTTAGATTTATTCGAAACGTATAAACGTATAAAAACTTGAATTTACAATAATACGTATTACCTCTTTGCCTCAAAAGTCAGTCTTATTCAATTCAAGAAGAGAATTGGAATTATTGATCTAATCTTAACATTATTTCATTTTTATATTGCAAAAAAACTTGCGATAAGATTAAGTCAAGAATATTTTTTCGTCCCGCTATTAGGGATCCTTTTTGAGAGGGCTCGATAAGATAGATCGGCATATAAGTTGGCGTACGAGGAAGTATGTAAAACCCATCCTTTTACCTCTCTCTCTCTCTCTCCCCGAAATCTCCCCACGTTACATTCTTCTTCACTTTTTTCACTTCTTGCTTTTTTTCTCTATTTTATGGTGTTTTCTTACGTGCACACGCATGCCGGCGCGCCGCACAGCATATTCCACTTTAAATCGCGCGTGCCCACGTCTACGTTTTACACGCGCGTTTAAAACGGATTATTGCAAACACCTCGCGCGTTTAACGTATGCAAACTCGGTGGCGACAAACTCGCTTAACGAGCGAGTGCGCGCTCCACGCGCGATGAATATTCGGCTACTTTAAGCTGTCCAGCTGGCCGAGCTAATGTCAAGCCGGCCAACTTGGTCGCAACGTTTTTGCTTATCACGCTCGTCCTGTCAACGAAGTTGAAAAGGGAAAAAGAAAACAAAGTACAGGAACTTTGTGCTTCCTATGATCTATAGGGAAGCTGCGCAAAGCGCAATTTCGAACCGTTCTGTCATCCGGACGTTTCGTAATTTGTGACTCTAATTTTAATAAGAGATTCACTGACCAATCTGGAGTTGATTTTTCCTAGGCGAGAATGTTCGAGGGAGGATTTCATATTTTTTTTTTTTAACTCTTCCAACATTAGATATCCTTGCGGGATTGTTTAAAAAGTTAAAATTCCTTTAAACTCTATTTGCGAAATTAACTGAGAGTATGATTTGATCGTCCATCAATTCTTTTGAAACTTATAGGTCAATTTTAAGCAGAGTCGTAAGACTCGAAAGAACTTATAATCAATATTTTCGAATTTTATGCGTATGTGTGTATCGTATAAGACGTAAGATTATTCGCAAATAAATAACAATAAATAAAGGGCAAAGTAAGAGTCAACACATTTCTTTAAAAAAGTCATACAATTAAAAGAATAAAATACTAATAAAGGAAAGTAAAGTTGAAGAAAATCTATAATAAAAAAATAATATAAATAAAATAAAAAATAATTAAAAATTCATTATTCGTAAATATTTACGATTTCTTGTAAATTTTATGGCTGGTAAGTAGCTGTTTGTAAAAATATCGTATAAAGGTATAAACACTTCAAAATTTTTATAAATCTCACGAGAATATGTTACGAATCTTACAATTTTGTTTAGAATTTAGGCATTAATTTATGAAATGTGTCTCCTTTACCTAATTATTCGAAAATTATCGATTCGTTTTTGAAAGAAGACTTGATTAAAATTATTCGCAAATCTGTCGTTTAAATTAATGTTGCAATAGTAAGAGATGCATGGTCTACGATGCAATAGTGATGTAATCCTCTTTTTTTTTTTCGGAAAAAAAAAGAACCATAAATATTTTACTCTTGAATCGAGTTTTTTTCTAACATCGATATTGTATCTTCGGTATCGCCAAATCACCTGGGAATTAGTATCAAATAAAAAACATTGACGCACTGCTCGATATGCTGAAGAAAAAAATGTTGAACCTCACTCGCGGATAACTCTGGTACATCTGGTACGGCGCGTTCCCAATTCTCAATTTTCACAGTGTTTTTCTCCACTGTTTTGTTTTTACGCGTTCGCGAAAATCTCATAGGAAAATATTCAGACTAGAATAGGTTGAATATAGTTTCCACATTTTTCTTTTTTATTTCGTTAAACTATACTATTTTTTATGTAATTCGCACCAACGCGCGTAACCCGAATCCGTGCGAAAAAAATAGTTTGCGTAAATCGGGATGACTATAGAATCGAAATAATTGCGACAGCGACACCGCAACATTTTCCCAATATTAGGGGGGGAAAAAAAAAAAAGATAGCAGCCCGGAAAACTACGATCGAAAATACTCTCGGATATATTTTTACATTCGCAGGGATTGGTCCAAAGATTTGTATGCGAATACTAGTGCGTGAAATTCAAGATACTGGTGCTTTCTATGGTCCAAACGCCAGTTGCAGGAAAACGTAGTACATGCTCGAGCGGTGCTCCTAATATCTCGCACATTCGGGAGAACAGCGAGACGAGAGAGTAGAGAGAGAGAGAGAGAGAGATGGAAAGAGATGACACAGCACGATGCTTGTGCCGGCGACCGGTACAATGCTTACGTTCCGGAAGCGTGTACGAAGAGCTTCCACGATAATTAGTGTATTCTCTGAGTGGCCGGAGTCATTAGGCCCGCCAGCGTTGCTTCGCCGAAAGCTCTACCTTGACTGCGGGTATAGAAGACAAGGGAAAGAGAGAGAGATGGATGAAGAGAAAGACATTCCCTTTCTCGGTCTCTATCTCCATCCACCTGTTTATTGCTCTCTCCATTCACTTGTCCTCGCGCCGCGACGCTCTTATTCCCTGACGGAGTTTGAATAGTTTCGCCGAGGCGTCTTCCGACATTCGAAGACTTGCGCGCACGCGAATCAAAGCCAGATTATTCATTGTACCTCAGCATGGGGTCGTTAAGCGAGTTTGTCCTCGTGGTCCGTTTCGTTCTTGCAGATTTAGCGCGCGATCAGCGAGACTTGCGGATGCGAGAGATTGCGAGCGTAATGAAAATATCGCTAGTGCGTTACTTTCCTCCCGACACTTCCCGATGTCTTCCTTAAAAGATAAGAACGTTGCGTGATATCGATGTAATAATCGAAGTGAAAAAAATTTAACGATGATAAATTAATACTAGTACTATTAAAGCATTCTAATGATAAATTTGTTTGTTTAATATTTCTTATCTTAAATTTATATATATTTTCTGAGATTTTTCATAACTTTTGCTGTAATATGCAAATGATTAAATTGATTAATTTATTTCCCTCTTTCACCTCTTTTTGTTTTAAATGTATACATAGACCGTGTTCCAAAATTCACTGTCAGTGCTGAAAATGTATACTCACGTAACGTAGACTAGATTTTCAGCGCTGTGAATTTTGGAACACAACCATAGTATATGTGCAACAGTAGAAAGTTTTGGTAAACATATATTAGTTGTCGATAGTTCTAATATTAATAAATATTCATGCCAACAATTAAGGGTATATCAAGTGCACAGTCTTCGCGCAAAAAACTGGAATTGATTGACAGTTTTTTACTGTCTGTATAAAAATGAATGTATACGTGAAAGAATTCAATAAGGTCGATATTTATATTTAACAATACAGTTCTATGATTGAAATAAAAATTTTTCGATTTTATCTTAATTATATGTTTAAAAAACTCTACTGTTAAGATGTCTATAGTTCTTATTGAAATAATTTCCGATACCGATTCTAGATCGTCAAATTTTTTGCTTTCACAAATAGAATACAGAAAAATCCGTAATTTAATAAAAAAATTGTTTTTCATTTTGTTAAAAAAAAAATACGTGTGATACATTTTTAAAGCTGCAGGATTGTGAAATAAATGCATGAAATGTCTTCAAAGAGTTCAAATGTCGAACGTGCGAAAATCCATGAAAGAAATGCGGCTATATATTTATCATTTTTTTATTTTGTCTCGGTAAGTCACAATGGAGTACACGCCTTGAAACGTGAATCATCTCTAGCTCTAATTTATCCTTTCTCTCTCTCTCTCTCTCTCTCTCTCTCTCTCTCTCTCTCTCTCCGTGTCTCCCTTTTCTCCCAAATGTGCGAGATATTAGGAGCACGACTCGAGTCGAGCCACGTTCTCGTGCAACCGGCGTGTAAGCTATAAACTCACTATCCGTGCCTGTTCCCAGTTATGAGCAGACGTGTAGGCGCTGTGCCGCCGAAAAACGGCGCCGCGCAGACTGAATTTATTAGGGCACATAGCGCAAAACTTTTGGGACGGTCCTATATCCATACATTTTTCACACCGTGATAAATTCTTATTGTCTGTCCGCGTAGTGTTCCGTGTTACGTCTGTTGCTACGTCCGAGCAGTGACGTTATTTCTGCATAATTCCTGATCGTGACATAATGCTAGTCACGTGAGGTAGAAAAGTGATTAAATAGCGATACACGTTTCCTGATAATAATTTAACAGCTATTGGCAATTAGTTGGCTTCTGTTGTACATTTTACATTGCCCGCAGGAGAACGAAGAATTTAAAATAATTATTATGTAAAAAAACGTCATTGAATATATATATGATATCATGAATATTATAAAATATTAGATGTGTAAGTGAGTATTGCTTAGAAATGTTGTGTAACTAAAAGAAGTATGATGATTTCTCGTACGATCTTCGCGTTATTAAAAGGCCAGTTTTACATGATTTATTCGTATTACATAGTTCACCATTAATTTCGATTATATGCTATTACCGATATTACATTATTGTAATAAGTGAACGTATTAGCGTATAATGGAGATATAATGGATACATTATGCACAGAAAGAACGATTTTGCTGAAGTATTTGAAAATTTAGCTAGATATGATACAAATCTGAAAATAATTTTTTGTTGGATCATCAAAAATAACCATATATAGAACACACGAACTAAGTTACTGGAATGTCAAAACTTTTCGCAACGTTGCTCATCTGGTAAAATTCTTACCATTAAAATGATTAAAATCAAATTATTTTGATAGTTCAGTGAAATTATTTTCAGATATCTATCTAACATCTACATTTTTAGATACGTCAGCAAAATTGTTCTTTCCGTATGGAGATGTTATATAAATATTACGTATCGGTACGAAAAAAGAAGCAAGATATTTTTAATTTATGGAAGGAAACGTCCAACATCCGCAAAAAGTGCACAGCACTAAAAAGGAGTATCGCCTTTGTTTCCTACTTGGAGTTGAATATACCGCGTACTAACTTGTCATACGAACTCATGTTTTATTCCGTTACGTCAGAGAGTCACACAGAGAGAGAGAGAGAGAGTATCCTATATAGTTTCAGTTTAGATTTCCCGAGCTCCACGCGAAACGTATTATTGTCACGTTACATGAGGCTACACGAGGTCACTGGCCTGATAACATAATACGTTTCTCCATTCGCTAATAAGCTTCTTTACATCATTGTTTAACTTTGGAACTCGTGAGAGATGTGCGTTGTGGTCGATACGGCGTAAACTTCGCCGTAATGCAGTTCACGAACTTTCTGTTCCCCCGCAAGTATACTTTCCCACAAGAGCTTCTCTTAAAGTATCATATTTACGACTTATAGACCTTGTCGTAGGTAGTCACATTCCCAGTTTGCAGCTACATCTTCATTTAATGTTTATACGGCAAATAAAAGAGATAACAATAATCCTCAACTGAGAGAAAGACGATCGAAGTTATAATATCTAATTTTCTTTCCGTACAGATTATACCAATTATCCTTAACTAATTGTAAGTATGTATATATATATATATAT
>NW_017305485.1:1560907-1575951 GCF_001594115.1 Trachymyrmex septentrionalis
ACGTAAAAATAATTACTAATAGCGTTTTCAATTACAATGGGCTTTAAATCCACGATCGATCTGGTTCGATTAACACAAATACTATAAATTTGTCCAATCAGAAACCAAAGTAAGTAGAGCATGTGACGTCATTAATTGATTTCGGATCGATTCAAATTCGTTGCAGTCGAAAACGCTATAGATATATTAATTTAATTGTAGAAAACATTGCGTTAATAATCGTTAATAATTTACAAAAATTAGTTAGTACTCAAATTATATTATTTAATATTAGATTAAAGATTAAGAAGATTATAATTATAAAATAAAGATATATAATGATCACATTAGATTGTCTATCTATAAAATATATCACGTGTTAAGAATAGAATGACAGTAATAGTGAGACAGCTGCTATGTTCTCCGATGTTCCTTCGTGTGGTATATCACGTAGCAATATCTTCCCGCGTGACAGAAGAATGCCATTCATTTAATTGCGAGAGAAAATAGATTAGAAGAGGGAGAGACAGTAGCCATCAGGTGCAGGTACGGCGGCTGGTTTTTCGAATTTTTATCAGCAGCTTGAGATAACGCGAGCAGCAATTTCTTACTTGGCCGAGCAATCTCGGGGGGAATTTTTCATTACGCGGGGCAAGAAGCTTGAATCGATTTTGCGAAATAGGCGCTTTTACGCGCTTTGTAGCTCATTTTTCGGTGACTCAGTACACTTGAGTATCTCGCCGACATCTCGATAACATAACTCATTTAATCGGGTTAACCGGCTCGGCAGCTAATTACTGCATGTATAAATTTGATGTTTTATTCATGAAAAAGATTCCGAAATGTCACTCTAACAAATTAAAAAGCGAGATTTTTAAGATCCTGCACATGATATGAAAAGATAAACTTGCGAAAATAAAATAGGAATGTACACTTCAAAAAAATATCGACATGAATTTAAAGCCCGTGTTTATATCAACACCATCGTGGTGTGGATTTAAAACTCGCAGTGTAGATTTAACATGACTGCACTGAAATAGCAATTTTGCTGAAGAATCTAAAAATTTAGCTAGATACAGATCTGGAAAGCAATTTTGCTGGGCCATCAAAACAATTAGGTAGGACAACAAAATTTATTGTAACATTCCTGCAAAATTGTTTTGATGGTCCAACAAAATTATTTCCAGGTCTGTATCTAGCCAAATTTTTGAAATTCTTCAGCAAAATCGCTCTTTCAGTGTGACGACATAAACACTAGGGGTTTTAAATCCACACCATATTGATATTAATATTAACATCATGTTAGTGTTAATTAACACCAACGCGGTGAGAATTATATAGACATCGCGTAGTGTTAAATCCACACTGATATTTTTCAGAGTGTGTAAGGTACATTAAAAGCTTATCAGCTTTTTAAACTGTATATATACTGAGAAAAATAGTTGGATGGATTAATAGGAATTTTGATTGAAAATAGGATTTTCTGATTAAATCTACTAAATTCTAATTGCGAGATAAAACCAAAATTTGGATTGATACAATCAGAATTTTCTGGTTCGTCCATTTTCATTCACATATTTTTTTTCGGTGTACGATATATATATATGCAGTGTGTAAAATCAAATGAAAGATCAAACACTTAATTTTTACGATGCATGTTACGAGAGAAATGAAAAATATGTATCATAGTCGCGCCGAATCGAAGTATGATAGACGATGAATGCCGTTTTTTACTCATAAAATTGCCGCTCTACGTCTCTTTGTTGCAGACACGTAAAACGCTTTAACTGCGAGCGTGCAGTCGAGCGCACTGTAATATCTTTATTCACGTTTTTCCCCATTTTTTTTTAGATTTTATTTTATTTCATGAATAAAAAATAGAAGCATTGCGCCCCCGCTTTATTTCATGCAGAAAGTAAGCCTGTTAAACGTAGAACTACGTTGGAAGGCATTGAAACCCGATGAATGCAGCAAGTAACGAAATTCGCGTGCGAACTGCGCTACGGCAGTGAAAACAGAGAAGGCGATCCGTCCATAATTACGCTTCGCCCGACAACGTCGTGGATCGGTGCAGAAACAAGGACGCGTTTTTGTGGCGCGGCTCAGCCTCGCCCCTCGGATAAGAGAAACGAAGGAAGGTATATACGGATCGACCACGCTCGGATTTTCACTCGGCCAACACGCCAACCAGCCATTACCTATCCCACAACTCGCGGCGAAGTAAGCCTGTATCGCGAGCCGGCCGGCCACGATCCAGTAAATACTCGATACGCCGCGAATGAATGAATGGAAACCAGTCCTGCGTTGCAATGAGTCCGCAGCCCGCTCCCGGGCAAAGATGGGATAAAACCGGACACCGCATAGTATTACCGGGCTGGCGGTCGCAAACTCGAGTGAACTACGAGATAGCGGACTTGTTAGTCGGAGCTCGTACCCGCAGGATGTCATCCCCCGGCATGATCGTCGAGGAATCATGGCGAACACATCTGTTTATTGCGTATCGCCCGGAATCATCGGTTAATCACTTGGCGCTCGCATATCTTATCCCTCAAATATAATCTTTCTTCACGAATAAACGTGTATCACAAGTGTATCCTTTATTTTAAGAATACTGATCTTGATAACAATCGGAATGGATCATAATATTAGGAAATTAATTTAGTCAGGAACGTACCTCGTATGTGTTTAAACAAATTGTTACGCAATTAATAATTAAAATGTACGTAATGCAAATAAAAAAATGACTTCAATGTACTATATGTGTATGATTTAGCTTTCCGTGTAAATCCATTTTTGTACGCAGAGAGAGAGAGAGAGAGAGAGAGAGAGAGAGAGAGAGAGAGAGAGAGAGAGTACAACGTATTATTTTTATCACGGAAAATTAATCACACACAATATGTTGAAATCACTTGAATTTGCAGTATATTTAGAAATTTTCTGTATTATTGAATAATAATTCTGGTATTTGTTAACGACTGAATTATCGTTTTATTTTAATATCAACACAATTTAATTAACAGAACTACCGAGAATTAACGTACATCTGTTTCTACTATTTGAATATGTACTGGTAGATATCTCTTTGAAAAAAGGAAGAAACTAAATTGAGCTTATTTCATTTTACATTGGAACAAGAATTATCAGAGAATTTCAGAAATTGTACCTTAGATGCTGGTCGACGTATCATTATACGTTTAAAAAAGGAAATTGCAAACCAGTTATTTTGATTACGTTCTAGTTATTTTAATTCTAGCGTTCAGTTCTAATTGTAAATGCGAGTGATACAGTTGTTTCGCAGTTTATGCAGCGTTACATTTCAGAATGATAGAGAAAAAAAAATATATATAAATCCCCGTTGTATCTGAATACAGCGTGGTCAAAGTAACGGACATCTAAGGTGTGTGCGCTCGACATATCGGATGACCACTTCCCAACTCAATATCGGATATTCGAGTTCGTATCGAATACTGGATTTCAATTGCTCTCGCTGGAGCAGGAAGTGAATCTTAACAGTGCGAATCGGCAGCAGAATTGATATTTTCTTTCAATCCCGAACATCTGCGCGAACCCTATCGCATGTGTAAAGTGTCTCTCTGATCAACGCTACTCCTCCCGATCGAAATGTAGATGTAACGACCTTTATCTTCCTTTTCTTTCATACTGTGTTCTTCAATTGCGGCTCTTTGTTACTACGGTACGTAACTATGAAAAAGGAGAAATAACTAGCTCGATTAAGATACGTCGGATAATCGAAACGCAATAATAGTGTAATATAGTACAATATAGATGTTTATACGGCAAATTCCGATTTTCTGAAGATTTCCTAGGAATAACCTAGATAACGCTCCTCAATCAATGGACGTAGAACGACGTGCTGCAATATTCCAGGCTCGTTTATTCTGGACCGAACGCGCAACCCTGATCCTCTGACGATGGTTGTTCATTATACATCTACTTTATATGTCGCGACAAGTCGGGCGTAAAACCTGTTCAGCCGGTTGCCAATCCAGTTGAGCAAATAGAACTAACAAAAAAGATAGGGGTAGCGCACTCTTAACAGATTTTACCGCGCGGCCTAGAGTCGCGCGTTTGCGACTGAAGAGGCCATTGTAGCGTCCAATTACTCATGCTTGTTATTATCCGTTTAGAGAACTAATAAATTTTCGCACTCTTTCTGTTTCCCTTGCGAAACTGGCTTTGTGAATGGCTCGCGTGTTTAAGAAGTAGGAGAATTCAGTTAATTCCTGGATCGTCATACATGCCTTTCTTCAGTACTTGACATCGTCCATCATTCTCCTTTTTATGTATAAGAAACCATTGCAAAGGTTTCTAAAAGCCACCGGGTTAGATAACAGTCCTGAGAAATTCAAAAGCAGCCACTCTCACCTGTCATGTTCTCTATCACGACCTAAAATTATCGCTGAAACGGAAGGATAAATGAAGGAAACTGCCGCTCCTTGTGTGTTGTAAAACCTTGCTCTAAATCGCCTTATTGAATAGCCTACTTCTTTAAAATTCCTTTCCTTGTTTCAAGTTCTGCGAGCAATTTCTGAAGGCTTCAGATATATCTGTCACGTGGAATTTACTCGAGTAAGATTCTAGAGTTGTTACTTTTATTCTGATCTTGAAGAAATATATTAATTCTGAATATTTTTGTTACGTTAATTTACATATCTTCCAATTTGTCATTTTACCGATGTGCGCTCCATTGGAAGCTTCTTTATTTCATTTATTACTCAATTTCTTCCTTATCTTATATTTACTTGTCTGTTATTTCTATTTAATGCTGTATTTACTTTTTTTATATCCATTAAGCCACTTATTTTTCAATTTCTTGTTTATTTTATGATTAAACTTTTGTATTATACGTATCTATTTTATATATCGTTATGTGTTGTATTAAGGTCGAGCTCACAAGCAGCAATATTCCTCATGTTTTTTGAGATTTCCTTTAACACTACACTTTTAAAAAGTGTTAAACGGATTCTAAAGCCATCTGTATTACCGACTAAATTATAATTTTTGTACAATTACTTTTTTCCTCTTTTACAGATTCGAAAATCTTTTTCCAGGATTAAAGTATACATTAATAGACGTGTCTGTGAGGTGGAGTTTATGCCGACAACGACAAAATTTTTCTTAAGATTTTAATTTCGAAATTTTTTTGTCGTTCTCGGCACAAACTCCACCTCACAGACACGTATTAATGCATATACTTTAATCTTGAAAAAGGATTTTCAAATCTGTAAAAGAGGAAAAAAGTAATTGTTGTACAAAAATTACGATTTAGTTGGTAATATACAGACAGCTTTAAGATCCCTTTAATCCGTCTTCTAATTTCTTCATTCCCCAATAAAGTTATTATTATTATTAATATTATTATTTTAATATGTTAGGAAGATCCAAGGAACTAAAATTCCATGCGCTTCTACGAGCAACTACCGAAGGATTACGTTTCATAAGAAACTCGTTTCAGATGAACTTTACAACATACACGTTATGTACTTGAGACATAAGGCAACGCGGACGGAGATGATTACGCGGGTAAATTACGCGCTATGATTCCTCACTCATTCGCCCGACGTGTAACGAGTAACGGAAGAACCGGCGATGCCGCAATTACTTTGCGGAAATGAGATACTAATCGCACCGCGAATAGCTGAAAACCTGCTTGAGATGCAAAAATCGTATCGGCGAACAGTGACAAATGTGACAAGACTTTCTTTCGATTTTATGGAAATGAAGAACTCGTGAATACAGAGTATCAGAGATTAAAGTCCTTTATTAAATATGTATGTATGGACATACAGCTATTAAATCCCATAAGAAAGTACATTTTATAAGCGTATCGGAAATGGCACTTTAAGTAGACACTTTTAAATTGCACTCATCAATCTTTTTTTTTTTTATTCGTTCATTCAGATTCTCCCTAATTATAGTCTATATACGTGTTGATTATAACTTGTCGCATAATATATGCGATATTAAATTATTGTGTTTGTACCCATGATATTAATTAGGATAAACTCGGGTAAGATGGCCGTAGTTTTTTAAAATGCAAAAAACATATTTTTATTTTTGTTACTTTTTAATAGTGTTTGGTATATCACTTTGTTGAAATTCAAAGTAATAATAACATGAATAATTATCGAAATTAAAAAGAAAAACACTTAATAGAATATTATTAAAATATTATGACTTTAAGGGAAAACATGGGATATGGCGTTTTATGTTAAAGATGCATGTAACATTTTGTAAAACTTATAACTGCATACAATATTTAATAGAAATATATACATAATTATGTATAACTTAATTATAATCATAAATATATAATAATAATATAATAGTAACATAAAAATTATATTTATATTTATGTAAGAATAATTATATTCTTTTAAACTAAGGAACAAAGATTTCCATGAATTGTAAACAATAAAAAAAAAACAATGTGTGTGTGCGTATAATGTGTTACTTGGCTGTGAGCCGTTTTTCCCGACAGAAAAATGAATAGCATTTATAAATAATCAATGAAAATGAAAATACACATAATTTAGGTCACATAATTTACCTATCTTTATTATGTATGTAACATTAATTATAGCAGCTTAATTTATTCGACGTTGAAGTAGCTTTTAATAAATACATATGCAAAACTTTGCAAACAATCGAAAGTAACCTATTACATAATATTCATAATATTATTACTTCACATAATGAAATACGCACATAAACTAAATATATGTAAATATTGATTATCTTTAAGAATGACTACAAAAATGCACTATTTCGAGAAATTGCAGCCTATCTTTTTCCTATGATTATAGTACCCGAATTTATCCTATTGATATTTTTTTGTAAAGCTCGTCGTGACATAATTAGCCGAATTCGAAAGGCTAAAAGGACTAATCTAGCGCGCCAGAATTTTCGGAATTTTACGCGCTACTTGAAACATCACTTTAGTCATTAATAATGGGAGCGCGTGGGAAATTTTTACCGGCTTCGAAAGTTGACTTTTGAAAAATGTCGGAGCTCTCGCGGCGGCGGTGGCGGCGACGGTAGCGACTGACAGTGCAGCCGAGTGCGAGACTTTTACAAATTGCAGTTAAACCGACGAAAGCGCGCAGAATTCAATTTCGTCCGAAGTTACAAAGTCGGGCGCATCCTCGGAGGATAGTAGAGACCGCATCGCGGAAAAGGGGGGCGCCTGGCACTCCCGTTCCCGCGTCCGCGTAATAGTAATAAAGTCTGCCTAGAATTTCATTATTTCTGGTGATGCAAATCCCATTTGTGTCAGCGCGGAAAATGCGGCCGCATGCAGCGGTTACGGCCTCCGAGCGAAAGACAATCCGTCCGCGTCACGAGGAGGATAATACGAATTAGCGAAATGTCCGAGCGGGCGTTAGCCAAAGAAATGTCTGTCGGCGACGACCGAATTACCATAACTCGAGCGGTCTTAAGCGGCGGTGGATGGATCGCTTAGATATTTTTCGATATCTGAAGACAATTTCTCAGAGTCAGGCAGGAACACGTTTTAAAACGCAGGTATTCTCTTTCATTTTCAGGATTGCCATAAATTCCTCGTCCTAAAATTCCATGACTTTCCCTAACTGTCAATAATATATGAAATTTCATATTTTTTTCGTTCTGATTTCGGAAACCGTTAAATATTTCATTGAATAAATGTTGAGTAAATATCTCTTAATGTTCCTGACATTGCTTACATTTAATTATTAAGTTGGCAGATTTCTTGAGCCGAGAATTTTAATTTTCCAGAAAAACTTTGTAAAATTCCCCTGAATTTTTTTCCGATTTCTCGTTTTCAATTTCTCTGGCACTTCCTTGATTTCCCCGATTTCCAGTTTTGTGGCAACACCCTGATTACATTATGTATTCTCTTAATTCGTTGAAGTGGAATCTTACTCTGTAGAGTATTGAAAAAGTGTTGAAAAAGAGTGGTTCAATTTTCAATTTTTAAGAGGGAGATTTCACTCTTCAAGAATGAGATTCGCTCTGAAGGTTTTAGAAAGTATTTTTATTTATTTCTATTTAAAAAGACGCGATTACTTTCCTCTGATTATCCTTAGCTAATTTTTTTTCAAAAACTTATAATGGTTCAATTATTGACGAATAAAATGTCGCTGAGAGAAGTCGACGGAGCGGTATGTTTCCTGAGAATTGAATTTCACTTCACGTTTTCCTGCAGATTCTCTGGCTTCTGGCGGTGAGTCACAAGTGGACTATTGACATTGGCAGGTGTGGAAAGCCGATCGAAACCCTGGAGTTGCTGTTATCCCACCAATTTAGCATCGCAAACTTTGCAATCGGTGCCCGATGGAAAATTAGTAAACTGCACTTACTGCACGCTGTGCGCTCGCCGCGCAAAACTGTCGCGGCGTTGTTTCCCGAGATATGGGACATAACAATTTTAACATGTAACGTTTCGACGTAGCCGCGTCCACCGTCGCGCCGAGCACACTCGATTGTCCGATACGCTCTAAATGACAAAGCGACGAGAGTACGTCATTTCCCGAGTGGGTATGTCAGTCTGCCAATAAAACGCAATCGGACACGGCAGCGTCGAGAATTCGCGAGTTTGTATTTGCGAGTTTTTGTTGTTATGGCGTTATCTAGTTGACCGGATTAATTTGAGCCGATAAACCGAAACGGGGAATTTGACGTGACACGTTTCAAGTATTTCTTCTTATACATTAAATAACTAACATAATTAATATAGAGACTGTACTGTATACCGTTAAAATATTATTAATATTACAAATATTAAAAAAGAGGGGTAGTTTTTCAAAATGTTGAAATTGCAACGGCGAATTACGACTAATTACGAATTGTTTGGGGGGAAAAAAAAAAAAAAAAAAAACATTAGCATGCCGTTGATATATTATCTATAAAAAGCAACATGACTATATATATTCTTTGAAGTATGAAAAGAAAATAAGAAAGATTATGCTGTGTTTATCTCTTGAACGCGCGTATATTGCACCTAGTTTATTTCAGGAGCGCAACCTGCGTAAGAGGGTTTATAAATGCTTCAATAAACTCAGCAAAGAAGCTGCGCGACGGAATTAATGTTGTTGGCACGAGAGCATACGTAGTACCTACTTCCATAAGACTTACTTATCGTCCTCACACAAATATCTCTCGTAGCCAATTCCCCGTATAGTAACCCGTAAGCTTGTTGTGCAGTATCATTTCCGAAGGAGAGCTCAGCAAGGTTGTAAACGGCGTGACACGTTTTCTACGTTACACCACGTAGCAACCAATTACTTCGCGACTTCCACTCGTGTACTCGTACGGCGTACGTAACCGAACGAACGAACTCGTTAATCCCGGAGGAAGCGTAAAAACTTGTTCGCGCGCGCGCGTAAGATGCTGTGGAGTGCCGAGATCCACCGCTGCCAAATGATCGCCATCGGAGTTTCTGATCCAAGACGAAGTGTGTTCTCCATTGGCTGGCATCCCCGCCACCTACAATCTCCGCCACCACGCTCGGGGACGGTTCTTCATCCCTCGAAAGGATCCGACGACGGTTTCGCCCGCCATGAAACTTTCTCCATTTCCGAACTCGTCCGCTCGGTGAATCGATGCACGTAATTCGGACCCCCGACACACGCATCCGCCACCGCGCGTCTTGCCACGGCCTATAATCTCTGTTACCGCCTCGCCATTCTCCCTTCTCTATCCGCTTCTCTCGTCGGCTTCTCATTCCCGCCCATTCTTACGTCGTTTCTCCTACGTTCGCTCAATGTCTCCCTCTTCGGGTCTCTCCTTCCGTATACGACGACGATCTAACTTAAGCCAACGTAAACGCGCTCGTTCGTACGGTGGAGCAGAACGCTTGGAACTCCCGAAATTACAAGCCGCGAGAGAAGTAACAGAGCACGCTGAATAACTGAAGACGGTGTCTTCTCGAATTTCGAGTCAATTTCAATCCTCTGTCGCAAAAATTGAAAATATAAACTTCTTAGGAAATTGTTTAAAAGTGAACATTCTAAGGAATTCTAGTATGAAAGATTACGAGGCGAGAAAGAAAATGCAACAGATTTTGTCAAATCTTTAATTAATCTCAAATCTATTTTTTATGTAACTTTAAATATATTGATGTACGGTAATAGATTTTTAATCTAATTACTTTTCAAGCAATTACTAATCCCCTACTTAAAATTGAAAATAGAAATTTTTTTATAGGAAATTGTTCAATAGTGAAAATTTTAAGGAATTCTAATACGAAAATATTATGAGGAGAGAGAGAGAGAGAGCGAGAGAGAGAAAATGGACAAAATCTGTAATCAATCTCAAATCTATTATATATTTATATATAATAATAGAATTTTCTCTCTCCAAAACTTTTAATTTGATAGTCCGATATTAGTGTGATTGGGTTTCGTAATAATAATTTCGTATAATAATTTTAATTTTTTTTTTTTGCGTTCATTCATTTACACAAATATTTAGTAAAGTTTGATGTTACTTTATTATCATTGTTCAAGTTTCTTGGGACGCATTGTATACGTTTTACGATGAAAAACTATTCACGAACGGCTTAATATTTACGTCAGTAATATCGATGTATTCGAAACGTAAAATCGTGCATAAGCCTCGTAATTTTCGAACTGAGCGTTCGCTTTCCGCTCTTGTTTACTCTACAGAAAATGTGTGTATATGCGAGAGAATTATTCAGGTACTGATTACGGAATAACGCCAACTTCACGTTTTAATTATCGTATTCCGTCTGGCGCATGGAAATATTAATACGGCGTGAAAATATTGGGAGCTTTCGTTCTCTAGATTTAGATTAAACTTACATATGTACATATCTAAATTTTATCGCGCAATTTTCAAATTTTTTAAAAAAAGTTTTTAAATCGAGAGCACACACACAAAACAGCAAATTTATGTTTTTGTTCGACTTATATTAATTATTGATTCATAACTGATTTGCAATGTAGCAAATTGTTTGCAAGTTTTACTTTGCTGTGAGAAAAAGTGTTCTATAGCGATTTCTTTTCGACATAAATTATTTAAATTTTTTTCTGTATATTTTCTTTTATCAACCATTTTTGAGAAAAAAATCAATCAAGAGAAATAAATCTATTTTCGATCAAATCTTATAGTGCTTAAATATTTCAGTGAATTTATATACAATACATAGATATCCGATTCTGCAAACTACATGCCGAAATTTATTTCGATCTTGAAACGACGCAATCGTGAACAGAACTAGAGTAGTAATTATCGAAAAAATTATGAACGATCGTTTAGAACCATCTTGTATATTTTTGTTTAATAAAATCGACTTACATGTATAATATCAAAGAAATTAATCCAGTCAGATTTTGTGGCAAATCTGTTATGTGTCAGATCAAGAATTTCAAAAACACCGAGAACGTTACGTTGTATTATGTTATAACAGGATTATTAATACATCCTAATTATGTAACGTACATTGGCAATGAAAGTATCAATTAGTCATGTTACACGCGCCAGTACTATATTTTCCGAAAGTCGCAAGGGATCTTTCGGACACATGCCTCGCGCGTATGTTCCATATTCCTCTTCCCGCATATTAATATTTTAACGTCACTATCGTACACGACGTCGCGACGTTTCGAAACCGAGTTCAAACTGTAACATTCGTGCAGGTGCAGCGTGATGCAATTAATTATCCAATTCTGCGATCCTTATCCTGCAAAGTGCAGAGGCTCTCATAGATAAATTTAAAAGACGATCGTCGTATATTCTACGTTCGCAGCGATTACGTTTTAGATATCTATGGTTGAGAGATCTAACGTTCGGTAGATTCAGTGGCGTACCACTAACGAGGTACTTTTTCCCTCCCCCTTCTCTCTCTCTCTCTCTCTCTCTCTCACACACACACACACACACTCACTCTCTCTTTCTTTTTCTCTCTGTCAATCTCTCCATCTTTCTCTCGACCTGTCGACTACGAAACGAGTCAGAAATTAGACGAGATATTCGAGAAACGTATAACTTTTTACCTACACTTACTGAAAAACACCGTCGAAAAATCCCTCCTCGAATGATATTACTTTCAGAATATACGATGCACCTGCCGAACGATGCATAAGCGACACGTGCATAGCTCGACAACCGCTAGGCGACGTCACGACGATGTAACGCATTTTTCCATATCGAAAATATCAACGAGATGGGAAATCGCTAAACGCGAAGACATAGTTATGCAAACAAGCGCGACCGATCTCTTCAAATTGTTTGAGGAAATTGATTATTACGTTTCAATCAGTATTTTCCTGAAACATATTTTGCCTTAGATTCATCACTTCAATCTCGCGAAATAAATAATATTTCATACGATTAAAAAGAATGACGAAACGAATCATTATCTACGTAAGAGAACCTAAACGAAGATTAGTGAATATAAATATAATACATTTTTTGTAAGTTAGAAATATGTAAATGTTAACAATGTAAACGTTATACAGAATGATGAGTTCTGAGTAAATTGATACAAGTTTAATGTATTGAAAGATATACATTAGAATTTTAAATGCAGAAAAGTAAAGAGAGGACAAATAATGATACTTGAGGCAAGTGCAGTAAAATCCATTTGCATACTACAGAGTAAGTATGAAGACAGCGCGAAACGTGAAGAGTATAAAAATATGAAAAATGTTTTTGGCACTTGCATAGTTTTGCATTTAACAACCTCAATTTCGAGTAACGTGTGATGTTACTTTTCTAAAGAATCTGGTACACAACGTCACAGAATTAAAACGTCTGAGGTTGCGACTCCTATTATAACGTCAACAATCCGAAAACGTTTTAATAAGAATTTTTTATTTATAAACGTAATGGTACGTATATGATTTACTATTACACGAAGGCCATGATTATTTAATCTACTTTTAATTTATAAATTAATGTTATGGACGATCGATTATAGGCTTGTAATATAATAAACATATATAATAATATACATATAATAATATATATAATACAATTGTATATAATACAATAATGTATAATGCATATTTATGTTTATTAAATTATTAATAAACACTATTTGCGAGAGCAATATCACTCGAAAGTAATTTTAGTGTTTTTTGTACGATATTACGCTAAAGAGATGCATTGAAAAAATCAATTTTATAGCTAAAATTACGAAATCGATTAAATTTATAGTTTGACTGAACGCCGACATTTCATGAAAAATGCAATTCAAGAATATACGTTGTGGAATAATTAACTTATTTGTCTTAATCAGTCGTGACGTTAATGATTAATTTCTATTATTGTAGATTAATTCAGTTCAACTTATTCTCCATCTTTTTCTAATTCTTAGAATTGGAAAAAAACGAAGAGAGAGAGAGTAAATTAAACCAAGATTAACTTATATACTGATCGAAACGAGCACGAGATACGAATATAGAAATTTTTCTTTATCATCTTCCTAATAACAAAGTAATGTAAAGCGATTGCTATTTTTTAATTAATTTCTGATATGTATTTCATTACTATCATTAAATGAAATCAATAATGAATCAGTAAGATCTAAAAAAGTATCGAAAAATTATTTAATATTCTAGTCATGATTTATATATATATTTTGTAATTTAAACTCAAACTTTAGACTACCAGTCTTTTCTTATCATCTAGTATCAGCAAAGTACTTTATCGTTACGAGGTTTTAGTTACACTTTCCGTGGTTTGTTTGCCCTCTCCTTCTTTTCCCAGAACATGTACCTATCACACAGTCTAAACGCAGCTGAAATAAGCAGACCTTCGCGTTTCTCGCGAAATCTTCTGCTCACTTTTCATTCATAAAGGGCACCAGAGTTAAGATTCCTCCTTCCCTTTGATATTTTGATAGAAAATACAAAACAATCCCACGATCCGTGCTGCGTAACGCGCGCGGCCATGCGTGCCGACCTGTGAGAAGAATCGCAATTAAGATCGTTGAAATAACCTACCTGCCTGCCGGACAGAATGGAGATCACCAGGCGCGAAAGGAAGCGAGCTGCGGTAAGCGACGACGGCGAAGAAGCTCTGCATCCGGTCGTGCCAGCAGCCATTACACAGAGAGAATTTTTTTTTTTTTAATTTACCCTGAAAATATGGTAGTCCTGGAACAGCGTTGTATTTAGAAGAATTTCATGTAAATTTTTGTTATTCATTAATAAAACTACAATTAAATATAAAATAAATTTGACTAATTTTACTGAAGTGCAGTGATAAAAATCGTTAAAATATTGTACCACAACTACTATATTTTTAGGGTAAATTATAAAAGAAATTCTTTCCGTGTGTCTATTTCTTGCTTGGTGCACAGAAATTATTCGTATATTTTGACATTAATTAATTGAAATAGATTTACTCATCTTCGCCTCGGTAAAGACAAAGATAGTCAGCTTACTGACTGAGTACCTAATGAAATATAGAGATAGAATATTTATTTCGCACACACACACACACACACACACACACACACACACACACACACACACACAGAGAGAGAGAGAGAGAGAGAGAGAGAGAGAGAGAGAGAGAGAGAGAGAGAGAGAGAGAGGGAATATATATTTCAAAAGTGGCGGAAGAACTTTTACGACTTACGATGTACTTTTCCTTGGGGAAAATTCGGTTAAGATGCCGTCTCTTCCGCAACTTTTACATTCGCGACATTAAATTTCTCGACAAGCGGACCTTAAATTACGTTACACTAAACTCTCTGAAGCCGACCGAGGAATGAAATTGTCATCTGCCTGCGTTCCCGCGAAGTTAAATCCCGATATATCTAACGTCAAGGTGCGAAGGAGTTATTATATAGAGCTGTAGGGTATTCTCGTTATTCGATGACGAGATTACATTTTGACGTTTCCGTCGGCTTACTGATAGACGCTTTATATCGCACGCAGGCGTCTATCATAAATCATAATTTCTCATCCGATCAGACTGCACTGGTGCTTTATAACCGCATAGAGCGAAAGCCTTCGACCATGAAGAGTCGCACGATCTCAGTCGACCGTGACTTATAGGTTCTCCGTGTATATATATATATATATATATAT
>NW_017305485.1:1576051-1581888 GCF_001594115.1 Trachymyrmex septentrionalis
TATACACGTAGTAACACGTTTCACTCGTAAAGGTGTCGTATATCTCCTGTTAAATTGATCGAAGAATATGTCTCAATAAATTTCTTCGCCAAACTCTACAATTTTAACAAGCTTTCCTCGATGTACATTTTTCTTCGTAAAAAACGTTCTTTTTTTACATCAACACATTTTGATACACGTTGCTGAAAAATTAAGAACTAGTTCTTTAAATTTCTTGGAATGAAATTTCATTCTAAGAGAATGAAAATACAGCCATTTTGAGAGAACCGTGACAATATTTCACTTCTCGAAAAAGAGTCGCAATTCTCACTCTTTTTTAAAAAGTGAAATGTTTTCACTGTTTTTGCCGTAAAATGGCCGTAAAATTTTCATTCTCTTCGAGTAAGATTTCACTCCAAGAAATTTAGAGAGAGCGAAATAAATATTCCTTCTCGTCTATTTGACTTGATGTAGTCTACTCGTTACTAGTCTATTCGCAGTTGATTCGCGCGTATTCGCGAAACCTTCAATTACCGTAACGTGATTGCATAGCGGTGCGACTAATTACGCAAATCGATGGTCTAGAGGCAGGAAGGGGAACTTCACGGAGGAGCTCTGTTTCGCTCGATGCGAAATAAGACATGTTTCTTTGATAATATCGAACGACGTCGAACGAAGACTGCTCATTGAAATTCCGCGGAGATACAGCTCGATGTACACTATCTTCTCTTCGGTTCGCTGCATGTTCCGATGATAAATGGATCAAACGAGCTTGCTATTACATTTTGACGGACGTTGATCTCGGCAGAGACATTTCTAACTGTAAAAATTTCTTTTATCTTTTAACAGAATTTGCATTACGTAAGGCTGACTCTGTGACTAATATTTTCATCATTTTATGTTTTTAACAATTACATATTCTTTAAATCTGTTGGAATAAAATTTCACTCCAAAAGACTGAAAATTGAGCCAATCTTGAAAAAAAAAAAAAAAGAGCGAAAATATTTTCAATAATTTTTCTTGAACTAGAGTGGGAGACTTTTTTCACTCTTTAAGAATGAGATTTCATTCTTTTTTGGAGTAAGATTTCACTCTTATAGAATGAAAGTCACTCCAATGAATGAAGTCTTGCTCCAAAAAGAGGGGTGAGATTCCATTCCTTTTGGAGTGAATTTTAAAAGAGAATGATAATCTGCCACTCTTGTTGGAGAGTGAACAATTTTCACTCTTTTTTCAAAGCTAGCTCAATTATCTTCAAAAGCTTCAAAAGATTTATTTTTCGAGAGTAGGTGTACAACAAATTACTAATTATGCAGAACTTCTGAACGGAAGTTTATCAAATGCGAAAGATATCAATGCTAAATGTCGCAAATAGAAATAGTATCTCTTATAAAAATAGTATCTATTCTCTTTGCGTATCTATTATTTATAAAGTTAAAAATGATATTACGATGACGAATAGACCACAGAGAATAGACTACAAAAGGATGTCACTTTGAACTGCCGCCCCTTTAATCAAGGCTTCGTTATATTTCGTGCACGCTACAGTAGCGACAGTGTGAGGTGACTATAAGTTAACGCGAGGGAAACACTCTCGAGGATTGTTCTGAAAACAATTATAACCGATACGCCGATTTTGATGTATCTACAGACCGCGAACGAAGGCGTGGTGGTGGTCAATTAGCGTACACCGGCCAATCATTGTATCGGTTACCCTATCTATATCCGCATTGTCAGTGCTCGGCGCACACATACTCGTATACGTACTCTAATACATATACATATACATACTCAAATTAGAAGTAACGAGATAACATGTTGCGTAACCGCTTGTCTTTCGTTTTGCATACTTCTGATTTGTTAGACTTTAACAAGACATTTTTCTGATCCCCAAGAAGAAGATGAAGAAACGGCAAATCGGAAGTATAATATTATCGAGTTTGTATATCCAGAATATAAGTTGCGCGTTAATACAAATTATTTCATTATACATCTCATATTATTTCATAATTATTATTAATCTACCGTCTGTTTAATCATTTTAATTAATCATTTTGACTCTCTTCATTCACACACACAGCTCGAGATTTTTCCTATTCTAAGCTTCGAAAAAATATGGGAAAATTCAAGATTACTTTTCAACGTATTTATTATACTACTAAATTTAGCTTTGTAACAAGATCTCTTTAGAGGAGAAATCGGACTTTATTTCGGACTTTATTTGAGAGAGAACTTTCGCTTGTGTCAAAAAAGAGACTCAGACAGAGAGACTCAATAATTACTAACAAGCTTGATTTGTGACTTAAGTGTCATTTATATCTATAATTATTAGAACAAAATTACCAATGAAAATAATTTTGAGGAAATGTAAGATAAAGCCCGTAGCAATTAGACGAAAGAAATTTGTGAAAATATTAATATCGAGAAATTCGTAGCCGAGACACGCACAAGCCATATTCTAGAAAAGACAATTAAGATATCCTTCGAGATACTAACGTCGGCTAAAAAGTATCAAGCCTGGCGTTAAAAAAACCGAAAGATATCCGGAAGAGGTCCGCCCTTTTTACCCTTTATATCGGCACAATCTGGCTGGAAGCTCCGGCGCGAATACTTAGTATAATATATGTGTCCGGTGTTATACTCTTTTTCGCTGCGAATTACCGTAGCTTATTCTCAGGTCTGTTTCGTACTTGAATTCGAGGTCAGAGCCTCGACGCTCTCGATAATTTCCCACGAGCTCGCCTCGCGTCTTTCGATCCAGCATGACTCAGTCTCGAAAAGAGAAGAAATCCATGCATTATGCGACGAGGTGGACGACAGTGAGCCAGAAGGGCGTACGTCGTCTTTTAGAAAGCTTATACGCCTTTACTCTCTCACTCGAGCGTAAGAGTAGTCGACTCTCCGGTTCCTTTTGTGCCGCGTAAACGAATGTTCTCACTTCGTGCGATGCACCGCGACCAGGTTGAATGAAATCGCCGACGAGGGGGAAATCGGCATGGTATGAAACGGCAAAAAGGACGAGGCTCGGCACGACTCTTTCACTCTTCTCTCCTCGCAAGACTTCTTTCCTGCCTGACTAAAGGCGGGTTTGCACGCTTGAACGCGAACGATCGCGTTGGACGAAAATTATCCAAAGTGAATGCATCAACGACACGACACTTTTGCTTGAAAAATTCCGCCGAAATTGAATGGTCCAAGCCATCTTGCCTGCAATTTCGATCCATTCTTGTGATTTAATTTACGACTTTCGGCCCGAGACGTTTTCTGTACTCATAAACGATTATATAAAAGCATGGAATTCAACTTTTGGTGATTATACAATTCTGGTGTACGACATAGATATGTTAAGTCATTCTGATTAAGATGTAAGATGTAAAATATCTACGATAAAATATATACGATATAATATTCACGTTACTGATTATTATTAGACAATCTAACATTCTAAGTACGATAGAAAATATTCGGGTTATATTCATTATCGTTATCGTGTTTCGTATGAATTAACGTAGACATGATTTATGCGTATATACAAAATTAAAATTAATGTCAAGATCACGATAGGATGAAATCGAAATCTCTTATTCGAAACAAACGGCTTGAAGAAACAATCTCCCATTTCCTTCGTCAGGAACTACTAGCTTTTTTGCTGAACCATTACGCATTACGGCTCATCTTTTCCGATTTAGATGATTCATGATAAATCGTCGAAAGCGTAAATTTGCGTTAAGACTGAAACTTAAGGCAGACACAAAAGCTGGGAAGAAATGGGCGCGGATTGAATTAGATGTCGTCGCAATGCTGAAAATTGCATTTTCGAGCGCAAGAAGGAAAAGGAGGAGACGGTGGAAGAAGCGGAGGATCGTCGTTTTCCTATAGAATACGAGAGGCAGAAAGAAGGGGAGAGATTCTGCATTTCCCTCCCCTCTTCCTAGTCATTATGCTACCTTTTCATTGCGGGTGACAGAATCCATCCGATCGGGACAAGAAAGCACGAAATGCGGAATTTGTTATGCCTGCAAATTCAACGACGTTAATATTTAGCCGGTAATGGCGGGAGATAAACGGAACAACACGGAGGATATTTCGAGCTAACGACAGTCTCGGGAATGAATGCTTCTACTAGGGAGTACGATTGTCACGAGCAAATTCGTGTTGATACAATCAAGCATAAAGGTTTCCTCTTTTTGTAACGTCAGAACTTTTTGAATTAATTTCTCTTTTCAATCCGGTCTTTCTGATAATCAGAAAATTGAAAATAAAATTGCAGTTAAAATATGTTCGCAAAAGTAATTCAACTTCTGCTTAGATACTCCTCGAGTAGAAATTTTAATTTTATTTTTTTTTAATCAACGGGTTGCCGAGTCTTCACCCATCGTCGCTAAAATTTAAGCGGATAAGATGAACTGATCGAACGATGAATAGAGTTTAAGAAGTACGCCAGGTCTCCCGTCTAAAAATCGGTAAGAAGGACAGCGAAGTGATTTTATCGAAAATTCCGTGAGTCGGGTCCACGCTTGAAATTCTAATGGCGAGAGCGCGCGAAGGAAGTGAGATCTACATAGAAATGTCGGATAATACGATGGAAAGGTAAATATGTACGAAAGCCAACGGCAACGATGTTTCAGTGCGGATAAAAAGCGCGTTCAATAATTGATCGGCAGCGCGGTGATTAATCGCGGAATTTACGCGGACACCTGGTGACATGCATCTACTACGCGGCACTTTTCGCGCAACTGAAATAAGAATAGAAACGTGATTTTTTTCTTTTTTTAATCCGAGCCCATGCTGGAAATAAACAAACCAGGAGGAGTCTAAGCCATATATACCGGATTCCGCCATGTACTTCCTCCTCTTGTTCTTCCGCCAATTTGCAGTCGACCTTCCCCTTCGTAAAAATCTCTTCGACTCCGTATTCTCTGGAAAAATTTTCTATCATTTCGCCTGTCGAGTATTTTCGCGGCTAATAGTCGAATAAAAAAAAAAAAAAAAAAAAAAAAAAATCATATCGACGCACATAATCGCTATTTAAATTAAATTAAACATGAGATCGTGTTTTATGATCAATTTTTATTCGTTCGGAAAATTAATTCCTGAAAATCTGTCACATGCATGCAGATGACGCCAACAATAATTTATAATTCAAAAACAGCTGATGGCTCGACATTTTTTGTCCAGGACGAATTTACGCGAAAATACGCGGAAAGCTGTTTCAGCCTCGATGTAAAATGCACTCTTATTAGAATGCACCAGTTATACATAAAGCTGCGTTGCGTGTAGCACAATGCAGACTGAACGGAAAAAGGTTGCGAGACCGATAATCGCGTAATTCATACAGCAGATTTGCTGCTGCTTTTTATTCTTTCTCCCTTTCTTCCTCTCTCTCTTCCTCCAACTCTGAGATGTTTATTTCGTCCTAGGCCGATTACGCGCATTTTCCACTCTGCGTCAATTAAGAGCTCGTTGAAAGCTTCGGCGCATTAAGATAAATTTTACTTAAGCAATCGGTCGAAACGGTTGTTACATATACGCCGCGACGTCACGCTTGCTCTTCGTGTCCATGGAGCTTGTGTTTGCTGCCGTGACAATTATTTATCGTCTTTCCGGCTGTTAAATCCGGCTTTGTATGCATTCGCGGCAGTATAAAATAGTTATAACGCTACGATATTTTTAACGATTTATGTTCTATCAGCATGTTCCGAAAGATTTACCGGTATTTGCTTTTTTTGTTAGAAGAGAAAAGAAAAATCGAGCATTGTAAAAGATTTCAGATTTTTGGTAACAAAGTGAAAATGTAAAAATGTAACTTTTAAAATATCAAGTAAATAAATTCAATTAAATAAAATTAATTAAATTTA
>NW_017305485.1:1581988-1591091 GCF_001594115.1 Trachymyrmex septentrionalis
CGTTTAATTTTGCTGCTGTTTCTACCTATGTTCAATGAAAAATTATTCACAGATTTGGAATAATAATTTTTTAAACTATCAAACGAAATATGAAAAATTATTTGTAATAATAATAATAATCTGTTATGTGATCAAAAGTATATTTTATAATCCCATAAAGAGTATCAGGCACAGATAGATTTTAACTTCAAATAAATTCCCATTTGAATGAAACATTTATCCCGTAGGTGGAAATAAAAGTTAATTTTTTTTTCACTTATCCAAACCCTTTGCCTAAATGAAATTTTTATTCGGATAATGCCAGAGCCTGCGATGTGGACTCAATTATAAACTTTATTTTCGTATCTCTCGTCGCTCGTTTGTTTTCGAACTCCCGTTCGCCGACCGCGGGTGGCGTCGTTTTAATCCGTTCTCCACAATCGCGCCCAATCATTGAATCCCTTTGGACGAATCGGAGTGTCGACGGGTCGGTCTGTGCTACAAAATTAAACGACGCCAGTCGAATCGCGTTTAGACCTCGGTTGGTCGACTCACCTATATTTTATTGACGTTGCATTTGGACGGCGGGATTGCGTAAATTCGGACCAGGCTAGGCGACCGCTTGAAACCCAATTTACACGGTTCACTCTGGACGATCATCCTGGATGAGTCATCCCAAGTGCGTGTGCGTATTGCACGAATGAATTTTCGCTTAAGCGCGTCATCGCAAATCCACTAGCAAATGCAATCCATTTCGTGAAAATTAATTGTGTTTTGAAAAATACAGGCATGAGGAACGCAAGGGACTCGTTCCTGTTGGACCGACCACTACTGATTACGATACATTAGGTTTTACAACAGCATTAAGTTGCTTATTTAGGCTACGAAAGCAATTTAATCCATTTTATAGCAAGCGTGAAACTCGTAATCGAGAAAATTACCTCTAACAGCTGTAACAGTCAAAAGACAAGCTGTATAACTGTTATGAGTAAGCATATCACGCGCGCAAGGCGTGTACACGTTCAGATAACCAACAATTTTTCTTCTTTTGTTACGGAAGAAATTCGCTGTGTGTGTTAATTTATTTAATGTTAAAAAAATGTTTTATTTTCTATGTAAAAATATAAAAAAATTTACTATGTATCGTTATTGAGATATTGTAAAGTTGATATTAAAATACGTTAAATAGAATGAAAACCTATAGAATCGCAGGAACGTGCTTTATTTATTTTTTATTTCGCAATAAAAACTAATTATTGATAAAAAAAAAGTCAACATTTTCACACTGAGAAATGAAATTAACAGCGATAATTTATGATGTGTACCATTTTCGAAACTAACACAAGATTGACGAGAACATGTATCACTGCAATGATGAATGATAAACGCATGTCCCTTTCAGACAAATACGAGTAGAGAATTGAGGCATTCAAAAGCATTGTTGATCCAATTTAGCAAAAAAAAAAAAAAAACGTGAACTATGCTGTTTTCAATACAAATTCAATTGTAAATCACTTTCATAGCCTGTACCAATCCTTCCATTTGTTGCAATATATGTATCAATTTTTCATGATAAGCTGCCATATGGAAAAGTTGTTGAAAGATACATATTTAATAGCTTTATATGTATGTTTTATATAAAAAAATAAATATACTAATATATTTTTAAACTGATAAAAGAAGAGGGGGAGAGAGAGAGAGAGAGAGAGAGAGAGAGAGAGAGAGAGAAAACGTGATTAGCACATAGCGATCAGGAAGCAAAGTTAGTATTTATATCTTGGATTTTATAAGTATCTGTATTATCATAATCCCAATTATAATTTGTCAAATTATTATTTACACCATTGGCGCAATTATAAATTTATAATTTTTTCAAGTCGTCTATCGACACGATACGAAACGTGCGAATTTACTTTTAACGCGGGGCGGCACGGAACAAAGGGACAAATACCCGCGTGTAATGCAGTTCGATCTTGTGCGTGTGCATGATGATGCGGTACAGACGTGGAATACTATGCGGCACAGGGATTATCGAACGTATTGAAACCAAACCCACCTGATTCTTCCAGCAGCAGTAACGGAGAGGCTTAGCGGCGGTTCGCGTAATCGCCGACATTATCGGCATAATTATTGTGCTCTCTCGTTGCTTCGCTAGCGCGCCTAATCGATCTGTATTGGCATAGAGCCGCATCTACGATGCTCAATAAGAAGCAATTAGGATCCCCACTATCGTTTGCTAAAAATGAGAAATTATACCGGGCTGGTAGATGTTTCAGATGGTTCAGTTCTCGGCAAACTTAGCGCACAAGCACTTGAACGATTACACCAACGTGGGGCAGTCGATACATGAAACTCTCACCCAACACGGGTGATAATCAGCGCTACGGAGATAAAAAAAAGACCGTGTAATATACAATTACGGTTAATTAACCGAGACGATCGATGCAACTGAACGTAAAGTCTTGTATTCCAAGCGAGTGACGGAATCGGAAGTGGATTTGCCGTCACGCGCGATAAATGCTGAATACCGGACAGTTATTAGCCATCGCGCAGTTTATCGATTCCGAAGTTATGGATTTGTAACTGGATCCGTTTTTACGTTTATGCCATTTGCCATTAATTGGCCGCTCGTTACTTTTTCCTTCCAAAAAATGATAAACGAGTGTACATAAGGAAATGGTTAGTTTCCAGCATCCCTATCTAATTGTAATATAAAAGATCCATCGAAATATTTATCCAAGTATTCATCACAAAAGTCAGTCATCGGCTCACAATGTTTTTTCATGCGCGCAGATAAACATAAATCTCACGCAGACAATTTCTACGGGGAGAGAAACGTGGTGTAAACGTAATTTTATAGTCTACATCACCCTACTTCGCTTTATCCTGTCGAACGAGGAAAAGCGTTCGCAAAACGATGGGCGTGCGGAAACGCGTGAGCTTATCGTCCCTCCGAAGAAGCGCAGCTTCCGAATCGAAATCATTTTTATCTTTCTGTTACAGGCGACGGACAATACTTTCGGGTCAGGCCGAGCAATAGTTCCGTGCTGGAAGGCGGCGAGGTGACAATTTCTTGCGAGGTGGGAAACCGAGTCGGTACCGTTCAGTGGGTCAAAGACGGATTTGCTTACGTCATACAGCAGAGTGAGTATAATAAATTGAAATATAAAGTTGTATTATCGTGTGTGACTGTTCCTTTTTCAAATGTCACTTTTCTAGAAAACCACAAATTCACTGCTTCACGAGGAAGTACTTTTTTCCCCCACGAAAATATCGATGTATATCAGTTAATGTTCAATTATGAGATATTCAGAATGGATAAAAAAATTTTTGATTAATAGCCAGAAAAATGTTATTTTTGGGTTTGACTATTTATTATTCTTCAAAAACTATAGATTTCAAAATTCAGTGGAATCTAATTTATCGAATAGCGTGTGTGTGTGTGTGTGTGTATTAGTTAGAGAAGGATCGTTACTTTCTGATTTCCTTTTTAATCCCCTTAATTAAGCGCCAATTACCCAGAGAAAACTGATTAGACCATTTTTTGTCTGGCATTAACACTTTGAATCTTGAAAAGCGTGAAATACGAAAGTATTGGAAAATTACAATAAAGACTGATTACATTTTTTTCAGAAAAAAACATGAGTTTCAGATCAGATTTTCAAAATGTAATACTATAGATTATAAACGTGAATTTGGTAATATTATATGCGGTGGACAATTTAAGAAAAATTTAAAGTTACATTTGTTTGTAGAATGAAATTTATCTGTCCATACCATTCGCATTGGTCTCTGATAAATCCACTTAAAAAGAGAATGATCCGAAAAGTCGTTTGATATAATATAAATGTTTCGATAATAACAAAGATAAAATGCATACAGAGTAAACTGTGCTTGTTAAATTCGGTAAAGACAGGTAATCCTGTTTGTACAATTAACGCCGCGGGAAAACGCGCTCCTGTCTAAATCTACCAATTAAAACCACGCACAAAAGCTGCTTATATTTTCAATAGGAAATTGAGTTTTCGCTTTACGCGGGATTGTTTTACACAGAAATTTTTGGAAACACATTAACGCACTAATCAAGAACCAATGTTATCCAACATTGTTTTCTACTTTTACGAATTTACAACGCTGTATATATTACGATTACACGCAGTCCACAAATACGTACACGAGGTGATTGTAAAATTTATTTTTTACATATTAAATTTTAAGCTTGATATATTAACTAAAATCTTGTTAAGGAAAGAGAATTTCAATTTATTAATATCAATTTTTCTTTTTTTGTAGAATTTTCTGGATAAGAGAAAAAATATCAGACACATACAAATGTAGAATTTTTTATCTCATTAAACTTTAAAAATATGTGAAACTTTTAATTTAATTTTCAGACACACTAATTACTTAATAAAAATTTCCTACGAGTAAAATATTTTAATATTCTCGATAGTGCCCTTTTCAATTTATCGACTAGACTAAATATTATATTAAACTGTTAAATATTTTATTCATAGTTTACAGAATGTTCAAAATTAAATGATTCCGCAAGGCGGAAAAATCTAATACGGATGGAATACAGAATTAAGAGATGGCAAGAAAATTTTGAAATTTATCTCTCTTCTTTCTATACGCTTTACATATAGGTATCTATAACTTTTACGACCTTACTTAAAGAACGCAGTAACGTTGTGGATTTATTATTTAAGCGTGACTGTAAAGAACCTCGTCCGAGAGCGAGACTATCAACGGCGAGTGGTTAATTACTCAGCGGTCTCGTCGGCTTCCGCCTATCCGTAATCGCATCGTTTTGCCGAGAGTGCTCGCATACCGATCGAATAAGCGCTAATAAACAGAGCTAAAATTAAAGCCGATGTATTAGCCGCGTATTTGCGCGATCATGAATTACAACACTTAGCCAAGAGATAGAAAATGTTAATCAATTATCTATAATTTCCATCAATCGATCGTTGCTTGCGAACAGATAGTGATATAATTCAATGCATAACGATCCGTGAATTGATGTTACAGACGGCGAAATCGTGGGCCATCCCAGGTTGAAATTGATCGGCGATCAGAACGCCGGTATTTTCAACCTGAAAATCACCGACGCGTCTCTGACCGACGACGGCGAGTACGAGTGTCAAGTCGGACGATATCTGCGTGTCAAGCCAATTCGCGCCAGCGCTCACCTAATCGTCACCTGTAAGTCGAAATATGATGAAGTACTGTCGAAAAGTTTTATCCAAGTCCGTCCAAATCGAAAAATGAAAGATAGAGACGCTTCTTTTGGAGCTTCAGATAAGAGTAGCACACGTTCCTTTTATCTGAGAATGTCGACAATCGCGTTTCCTTATTGACTGTCCTCTCTTTTTCGACTGTCATTTTTTATCTAATTAATCCGGGTGCTTTCCATTGTATTTGGTGACACAAGTCGACATAAGTCTTTCTCTTTTTGTTACTCTTTGAATATCGAGAAAAATGAAGAGAATGTTTATGTCGATTTTGTGGAACGTACCCTCTGTCATTCAATAAGTAATTCATCGATAATTCTTTAATATAATAGATTATTAAGTCAAACATGGCGGTTGTTTGCGCTGCTTTTTTTTAATTTCGAACTCTTCTTACTTCCATTTACTCGCAGCACTCACGTCGCAGTAATTTCTCTTAATAACAAAATTAACCGACTACGAGACACGGATATAACGAATACGTGTTTTTTTTAAACGGTGATTTATAGTTTTAGCACTTGTTCTTTTTCGTTTCTTTTCTCCGTCTCATTTATCGAAACGGCGAAGAGGAGAAAGCGTCTCGCGATAATTTGGACAAGTTTAATTTAATCCTTTTGCCGCCGAGAATTTAATAACTCTAACATTTAGTTTCAATGCATTTCCAATTGAATGTTTTTTTTTTATAAAAATAAAAAAAAAATGTTTGAAAATTGTTATTTTGCTCGAACGACAAGATATGAAAATTATCTTAAAATAAAATTTTGTACACGGCAAAAGAAAAGGAAGAATTAAACTGCTTCCCTCTAATTTAAATCTTTTAATCTCTATTAATACAATACAAAGTTTACAAAAAGTATAATTTCGCATCTGATTTTTTACAATTTAAGATAAGATCTCATATCGCTCGCATATTTATTCGTATATTCGTAACAATGAACTCTATTTATTTTTTTTTAAATACGAGGCGAAAATGACAAAACATCCATCTATCGACAGATCTCGGCGGAATCGCGAGGTTCGAAAGATAAACAAAATCGCATGGGCACTGTATGTTAATTAAAATTTTCCGAACGCGACCCGTGATATTCCTCGGCAATTCCGGGGAAATTTCAGACAGCAGTGGACACGAAAAATACTTACTCCTGCTTGGGAATAATCGTGTGACCGAGTCGTTTCGACGATAGCCCCGTACGGGCGTGGTACTTAAAATGCAAAGCGTGCCGTAACTCGAATTACAAACTCAGGATCTCGAAACCGTGCTTAAAGTTAATTTACGCGGTCGTACGGGCGTTACGTTGTGTAACGCCCCGTCACCATCGCGAAAGGTCGACTTTCGGGATTCTCGACGAGGACGGTTGATCACACCGACGATGACCCAAGCGGTACCAGCGTTTCCACACCATCGACGATGTCTCTTCTCTCTCTCTCTCTCTCTCTCTCTCTCTCTCCCCTTGTTGGTAAATTATGCAGAAATTATTAAGCGCGACAATATGCACTCGTCCGACAGACTTCCACGTAAACTAGTTTGGCCAAGTCCGGAACGAAGCTAGTTTTCGTACGCGCGCGACCTTTCCGGCGCGACTACGAAGACAGGGATGACGTGCTCGGTTTTGAGGGATGATGGTTTTAGTATCTGCAGAATTGCGACCTTTTTTGACAGGACCATCGACCGCGCTATTCTTCCTACCCTACCAATGCATACGTCGCATTCGTAGTAGTGCACGCCTCGACTGCTATGGCCGGAATGCAATAGTGCGTTCGTGAGTGCATCACAAAGCTAATTCCGCAACTGCTCCCAGCGCATCAACGGTTCCGATGACAAACGTTCGTTCGAAAATGAATTTTTCTTTCGCGCTTTGCGAAACGAGAACGCTCGCGAGTTGGCATTGATCCATTTATCCGGGGTTCCTCTCGCGATGTAATAAAATTACGTTTCTCCCTCGGCTTGTTTTTTTTTTTTTCAGAAACGGTAGGCGTAATCGGCTACCAAAAATGTTGACGAAATTTTTCTATCATTTCCAAACTCGTAAGTTTTCTCTGTTGTAATTTCACTGAAGAAGACTTATTGGTATAATCGAAACGTTCGATGCATTGTACGTACGTTAATGAATAACTAGTTTTAACCTTTGACCTAATTAATTGCTAGTTTGTTCGAGCCTTTCTACGAATTTTATTATATTTGCATTGCAATCTTTAGTTAGAAAATTGATATTGTTTTTTTTTTATCATCGTAATTATCTTAAAGATAAAACATGCGCGCGGTCTCGGCGGCGTTATTCAGAAAATTACCATATATAAACTGTAACTAGTTTGAATTCTCTGGATCTCAGATCTATGTATAAATTATAGATTAGAGAATTACCATAATAAGGAATTCTCCGAGCTAATGACTTATCTACTGAATTCTTAATGATTTGATGAAAAGGTAGATCTTCTCGACCCACATTTTTCCATGGACAGCATATTAAAAGAAAGAGAAAAAAAAACGCATTTTACTAATCCTACTGTATTTCGCTCTATAAAAAAGTGTCTCAAAAGTCTCCTGTACGATTTTTTCTATTTGTACTTACTAATCATTTCGCACATTGTAATAAAAAAATGCACTAAAGGCTACTTTTCTCACACTCATAATTTCCGTAAATAATATTACGCAAATAATATCATACAGGACTCTAATAAGTGCTAATAATATTATATTATTCCTAATTAGTATTTCTATCGAAATAATAATTATTACTATTATTAACGATGTGTTATGTAATATTAATACGTGTCATATAATAGTAATAATTATTTATACTAAACTAATAATAATAATAATTATTATTATTAGCGACTAATGTCAATCAAGCAACGCTATGAAAAAAAAAAAGAAAATTTTACGCGACAATCTACAACATAGAATATCATTTTTATTACGAGTTTACGGATAAGAAACGAGCAACGTTAAAATGATATTAGCCTTGATGTGCAAATTCTTCTCATGGTAGATAAGTCTAGTTTTACACCTGCGCCGGGCTTTTAATAAAACGGCCATCGTGGGCACGGGCGTATTACTAAGTCGTCATATCCGTCAAATCAATCTTCCTCGTTGCACACGTCCACGTTCATTACGCTCGTATATACCGGTGACGGTGAAAATACGTGGCAGAGACACCGTCGACGATAATCCACGCCGCGGGTCAAATGGATCATCGGTGAAAATCGCGCGTACAAATCTCGAGCGATCGTTAACGAGCGACATCAAGCCGGTAAATTCTCACGCCCGGATGCGCCTATTTTGTAAACGCACGGGCATGTGTGTTTTTCCCGCATATTCACGCAAAAGCGCGTATAAACGCAGAATCAATCTGCGCCGTTAATTACGCGCGTAACGGTATTTTCCCGATCCCATACCGGTAAACGGACATAATTGTATTTCGCTTTACTCTATCGATACCCATGTTCGTCGTCATATTTCCTCTACCTTAATAATTCAAATCGATTTCTCGTTTGTTTCCCGGTCGGCCGCTATTATCACCAAATAGCGAAGTTATCCTGTCACGGACAGACTTACGGGCATCGAGCGTAACAGGTTCGTGAAAATAATTGTCAGAGAAAAGGTCTTTAACCTTCCACCGTTTGTACAGAGAGAATGAAATGCATTTATCGGATAAAATTAGAGTCGACAGCGCGTCGATATCACGGCAGATATGTCTGATCGATTTTCAACGCTTGCAGAAATTCGAACGAATTCCGTCAATTAACGAAGTTGAGAGAAAAATAAGATATTTTGAATGTTAAGGAAATGAATTAAAATGTATGATATTGGTACCATAGATTATTCAGGAAAAGAGATAATAAACAATATAATGATGAAATATTTTCTCGATTAAAGTATTCAATATACATAT
>NW_017305485.1:1591191-1595071 GCF_001594115.1 Trachymyrmex septentrionalis
CAAAAACTTTCAGCTCAAGGATATAAAAAATGATGATAAAACGGAAAATTATTTTTTCATTTTTTAATATAATCGTTATTTCAATACATTTTTGTATAATGATAAATTTTTTTATACACCTAAAAAAATATTCTGAATTTTTGTCATAGTTTAACACTATGGAAATCATTTCTTTATTACCAGTAAATTGTTTTCACGCAAATTGGATTTCAATTTTGAAAATAAAAAATAATCGCTAGAGGAACAAAAAATCGGAGATCGGTAGAGCGAGTGATGAAGAAGTGATCTCGATGTTAAAACATTTTAAGAACAAAAATTCAAAATATTTTTTTAGTGAATTTTTATAGAAAAATTAATTTATTATTCCAAAAAAATATACAGAAATAATAAAGAGGATATATTATATTGAAAGACGAGAAGTAATTGTTTCATTTTGTTACTTAAATTTTGTTTTTATCTCGCTAGATATGCAAATGTGCTGAAAAGATACGTGAAGGAGAAAATTAAGCTCAAGCATTTGCGATATTCCGGTTTAGGCTCATTCAAGATGATGTTATCAATCCGAACGTTACGTTTTATTAATCGTTGCAAAACTGTAACATGTTTTTCTACTTTGAAATAACAATATGCGAACGACTGGAAAATAAATGCTGTTCGCATGCATACGATAACCATTTGAAACTCGTCCTTCTCAACTATGCACGTGGAAGTGTTTCCGTGTATATGATTATTTCACGAAAGAGACTATTGGGATACGCGTAATACAACCGCTGGTGTTGCGCCTGTTTTGAAATAAAACGACACTAAAAACACGTCCGCACGTCCTCTTAAGGTGGACGCGAATTCTCCGTTTACATTTTAATAATGTAGCTGTGGTGACTCTCTCCTATGAAACGATATTTCTCAGTATTTGTAAATATTCAAGGATGCCATTTGCAATAATAAAAACAACAAATTTCGCAAAAACAAACAACACGATGGGACAAATTAATGTAGCTTTATATGTCATGTATGATTGGAAGAAAATCGAGATTATTATCAATTATTATTGTTATTATTTATAATAATAAAATAGAAGGGCTATGAGCCAAATAATAACTTTTAATATTTGATTATAAACAGTACATCAGTTTCGACACCGGGTCATTATCAATATTAAAATAAAATTAAAATTTGAGTTGTAACATAAATTAACAGTTATGTGTATAATATTATAATAAGCAAAAATATTTAAGAAAACGATTTACTGTATCCCTTAATCGATAATTCATGTGTCCTATTGATCCGTGCAGACAAAAGTACATTGTTAAGTTATATGGAAATATTAGTCGTTTGCAGTAGTTAATTACAAATCTTGACTGCTAGATATTAATCGTAATATGAACAAGTTGTTAATAACTGTAAGTCAAAATTAAAACTTTATTCAGATCCAATTGAGTTAAATAGTAAAATAAACGCAGTCAAACATTTTACGACAGTCAATGAAATAAAATTCAAAAATAAGCAATAATGCGATAGAATTTCCAAACACAAATTGCATTTAACAAATATTCAGAGACGTTATTCTTATTATTACTGTTTTTACTGTTATTATTTATTATTAAACAAACAGAAAATTTTTAATTATGTAAATAATCTCTTATTCTAACTACATAAAAATATATAATTTCTTATCTATTAGATTTATTATTATTATTAGATTTAATGTGAAATACGTTATTGCAGATATTTGCAAATAATATTTAATACATCTCAAAAAATGTGTGTGTAAGCATTTGTGCATGACTTTTTCTGAAAAGATAAGGAATAATTAAATTGCTACAAATGCCTACAGATCGCTATAACTGCGATATAACTTTTATATTTCATGATATGAATGCGGTCATTCACATTTACGTCTATCGTTAGGACAGTTCCGAATAGCTGATGACATGGGAAGGATCGTGCCATTCTTGGGCTCGTCTTGGAAAAAAGCATTCCAGGCATCGCATGAATTCGTGATACGAATGATAAAAAATGAGGAAGAAAAGACAAAGGAGGATAAATAAAAATATCTGAGGGGACATTTCTTACGATCCAATGAGCAAATGAAGAAGTTGCGAGGAAACTTGGATGGGCGAAAGTAGTATGTTCTGGAATAAGAAACGTTGCTTTATTAAAAATAGTGAATCAAAGAGCTCTCCGATGAAACATTTAATTCTCCGGCCGACATTAAAAAAGCACTGTAAACACCGGCAACGGTTAACTTCCAATGGCAGTCATTTAATGCGGCGAAAAGTTTCTTTCATCTTAGCTTTCGACGTATTTTTTAGTGAAATAATTTCACTGCATCCCCATTTGATCGCGCAGTGCACTTTCTGCAAATTAAGAATTTACAAAATTGCCATCTGAAAGCATTCTTTTCTGTTTTCTCTCCCCACATATTTTCACTTTATTTACTTCGCTACCTTTCGCATTTATAATTACGCGTACATTCTTTTTTAACTGCTAATTGCACGTTTTAAACTATATCATGTTATTGATCTCTCCTTTTAATTTTATTCTTTAATTATTTTAATCTGCCGTTATTTATTTTCTATCACGATTGCATTGTTTTTACATTATTCTATTACACGAAGCCCGCCCGCTTTGTATTTAAAAAAAAAATTTAACCGTTAAGCTACATCATTTGTGTTAAACGAGACGAAACTATTTAGCGAGATAACGAAATGTATTTTCAATTATACAGATTTCAGATTATACATACATTCAATTCACATTACAGACTCTGGCTGACATTTCTACAATACAATTTACGTATCGGTTAGTTAATTCGTTGCCGGGTAACAATTATATAAACGTCATTCAACGTGCACTACAATCGCTCGTAACAATACCGTTGTAAACATCGTCGGATAATTTCAGGTAATCCAAGCTATATTTACCGGTATTTACACATTCTGTCTTGTAAAACGAATTCCAGAACATGGCAAAACACCTGTTTAATAAATCGGATTTTCGCTGCACTGAAGTAACTATGTGTGTTACGGAGGTTGCAGACACTTTTGACATGAACGTCAGTGTGGATATCGATGTATCATCAGTATAAAAAGAAAATTTTACAAATGTATGTTTTCTCTTTTTCATTAGAAAAAGAAAAAAAAACGCTGGAGCATTATTTATACGAGGTGATCGATATCCATCTGCCTATGAATTATTTATTCGAGAAGTTTAGGGGGTGCCGGCGTGTCGCCTACGCGATTTTTTTTTTTTTTTTTTTCGTACTCTCGTACATTCTTCGTATTCTCGTGTTTTTTTTTTTAGAGTATCGCGTGCGTCACGACCGCAGCGGTGAGAAAGACAGATAAGAAATCGAATTTCGTAAATTATTCGTCTGCAGACACGCGAAATCGTTCTCAGTCTATCGCTTTTTCCCCGAGTACAACTTTGCGGGCACTGGACCGTCCTGTCGCTCCCTTTTCTCATTCGAAACACGTATAAGTCGAGGGAAAATATTCTGGACTGGCCCCCTGAATCGTTCATGGCCAAAGGGTCATCTATATATATATATATAAGCTCTTTGCTGCAACGTACGAATACGTATACATATGCATGCATCGGCGAGTAGCGTGGCACGCGTTCTGTATGTATGTGACATTACCAGAGCTGAAAAAGCTCTGGGAAAGCTCGCCACATTCGTGCAAGGTGTATAAAATTTTGAAGGGACGAAAGGTTTGTTTGCTAGAAAGGCCACGCGTGATTGTCGTTTACTTCCACCAGTTATTCTTTCTAATTTATATACACTCGCGCGCGTATATACGCACATATAATTTTAAAGTATCTTTAAAAATTCTTCAGTGCAGAAGAGAGTATTAAAAAAAAAAAAAAAAAAAAAAAAAAA
>NW_017305485.1:1595171-1605472 GCF_001594115.1 Trachymyrmex septentrionalis
TTTCCCACTTTGACCATTTTTAGAAGATACGACTGTGAAATGAAAAATATTTTTCTTTATAACATATATATATAATATAAAGAAAAATAAAAATATATATACTATAATAAAGAAATATGTGTACAGTTATACATACAACAATAAAAAAATATTTGTTACTTCACTGTCACAGCTTTCGGCACGCAAAACTTGATAATTGTTTTTAACACGATTACGTTGCCCACGTTCACTCGCGAGTAAATTCGAAAAGTGCGAGTCAAACATTGTTCGCAAACAAAAAGGTATGCCCGAACGCATTGCTTCACGTACCACTTCCGTCCATATTTTTATTAGGTCTGAAAAAGTCTGATATGAAAAAAATGTTTTTTACGCCTTCAAAAGATTATATCATCGTGGCGTCTCGACGGAACGACGCGGTTCCTGAAACGCGCGCTCCGGTTACCGTCATTGCTTACGTGCCATTTCGCCCGACTCGCTCGTTTTCGACATATCGCACATCCTGATCGATACCGTGTCACGGTTTCTATCTGCTGTTTACAAAAGGCCAGGAGGGCATCGATCGAAATCGCTCGAATGTGCGCCTGTACGTCTGGCATCAGCAGCAACATCCGCATTCTCTTTCTCTCCCTCTCCCTCTCTCTCTCTATCGCTACATTTTTTGTGCCCTACGACCGCCCTCTCTATTTCTCGCCGCCATCTTATCCACCTTATCCTTCTCGAACATGCAGTTAAGCGACTGATGCTGTTCGGGCGCTCAGTTTTCCACCAACGGTGAAACGGTGTTGCACAGCTCTACGTGCGACATTTATTTCGCTTTGCGCAAAGGAAAAGCTCCGCACGCCACCTCTCACCCTACGTCCCTACACCCTGTATCCAGGGCCATCCGCTACTCTCCATTACCCTTCCTCCCCAGGTTGGTATATACATTATTCTCACCACCGGTCGCTTCCTATCGTCGTCCTTTTTCGTCTTGCATGCGCCATGGACGGCTTAACGGTAAAAATGAGACTTATAAGACGCGACCTGGCAAAGAAAAATACTTTCTTACCAGACAGAGGCACCGCGAATAAATCCTCGGTCATAAATGCGAAGATAAGAATGACACGTAAACGAAATGTAGCAATGAAACATAAGCAGTGAGCTATATAAAATGGATAGGTATATGAGAATCCGATCCAGTATGGATGTCAGTTTATATCATTTATATTGCCACTTTTTGACGAGAAAGCAAGTGTCTTTCAGAACCGTCAGGCATGCATACACAGAGACGGTAAAGGAGAAAATATCTGTAGAAAATAAGAAATAAAGATGTCTATAGCTATGCCTTACCTAACAACGATTTAACAGTCACTATAAATAGTCGCTGTAAATAATAAGTCAATAAATTTTCAATGTATATGTTTCATAAAAAAATTAACTGCATTATCATTAATGCATAATAATTAATATAATTGCCGTATGATATATTCGAATGTAATTTTCAGAAAAATACCAACGAGGGAACACAATCAAGTGCTCCTCTTTCGATTTTAATTAGCTTTGGATAAACGTTATAATAAAGACGAAAATAAGAAATATGTATTTTTTACAAGTGTCCGATTACACGTTAAGGAAAACCCTCTTTCGAAAAAAATCGGTTTCTTTCTTTCTACGCGAATATATATCGTTTAACCGTCAAAAATATTTTAAAAAATTGTTTTAAATAAAAGTTGAAGAATGACTTCAAAACGCTTTATAATAATTAAAAAATTTTTTATTTGCACGATCGAGCGTTTATAAAAAAAAAAAAAATACGTATTTCTTATTTATTACACGAATCTTATTATCAGTCTTACTATTTATAATCTCTCCAGAATAAAATATTTTACAGCGTTTCTTCTCAAGGTGTTATTTTTATCGAGGTGTTAGTTTTATTCGATATTTTCAAATCGATTCACGGTTAATCGCGAGGAATGCGAGTTGAACGTTGCGTTTATACGAACGAAGGTTCTCCCTGAAGAGAGAAAGGTAGGAAGGTGATTGAGAGACATACAGGCAAGAAAGGTCCCTCATTCGTTGATAATTAACTTTGCAAAACGTCAGCGTTACCCACGATGGGCATGGCACAGCTGTTAATGCCAATGATGCCTGACAGGAGATGCGGCTTGACATAACGCGATTGTGTGTACACACACGGCGTGTCGTGCTCTCCGCGTGTGCCGCGGCTCCGTCGTGCGCGTAAATGCAATTCCGTGCTTATCACCGCCAGAGGATATAATTGAAGCAGCGCGAAAGAGATAATTTGACAAACGAGCGAGTACGCGAGCGCGATAAAATTAAGCGCGGTTGCGATGCCACGGCGTGTGATGCAACGGTTACAGATGAAGAAGGCTAATGTCGCGCGACGCGCGATGAATAATTTACAGTGTGTGTGTGTCGTCGGAGCTCTCACGATTAATTGGTTATAAGACCGATACACACGCGCGTACGTACGATTTTATCAGAGGAAACTCGCTACGAAGTTACACGCGCGAAAAGCACAAATCTCTGCGCGTCAGCTCCGTGCGCGTTTATACATACGCGTAATAATCTTTACGATTTTTACGATCAGACTTTGTACACATCCTGATAAAAAATTTCTTTTTTTTTTCTCCCTTCTTAGCAAGAGTTTGATAGCTGATCATTTGCTCGTTGCAACCTGTTGAATTTTTGAAATGAATTTTTGAAATTAACTAAAAGCAAAAGTTTAATTATCTATTTACACATCTGCAACGTTAAATTTATTGCTGTATTTAATTAAATCTAACACCGTAAATTTTCAACCGTCGAGCGTGTGAAAAAAATTAATTCGTTATTGAGAGTAAACGGGAGAAAATCAACGGTGAACTCGTCTGTATATTGTGGCCGTTTATATTTACTGCATATGATACCGCGATCGTTATCATCGTTATCAATATCACGTGCCATTTTTCCTCGTTTGTGACTCGTGACGTACTGATCCTATTTCTCGCGACGAAATATATGGGCGATGTATACGTATTTGCAAATTTAAATGGGTTTTAAGAAACAGCGCGAGAGAGAGAGAGACTTCCTTCGCGGCGCGCAAGGTAACTAGAACCTGAACTTTAAATAGCGATATCTTATAAGCACAACGGGGTACTCGTCTTACTGCAAGAATTATTATTGGCAATATTACCTAACGTTAATGATGCAACTCGGTTTCTTGTATACTGCAAAGAGAATGTAATTCGCAATATCGGCGAATGATAGATGAATAGTGGCGTAAGTTCTCAGAATTTTTCTCTTAGAAGATAATTATGATGATATCAATTAATTAATTTTCACATTTATTTTTTTTTTATCTTGTTACTATAAACCTCTAAGCAGCTGCTAAACTATTTTGGTCTTTCTTTTACCAAGAGATAATGCAAAGTATTACTTTGACGGTATAATTAACCTTAAAGAGTAAGAATTACATATTTGTTTAAAATTATCAAATGTGAATATACATATTTAAAATCTAAGGAATGAAGTATAAAAGAATAGAACGTATTAATTAGCAAAAATAAAGTGTTTAAAATATAAGGAATGTAAGTGTACGAGAACTGGATGTTACTAATTGGTAAAAATAAAGAGAGAATACGTATTGATGTGAAGATTTCGATGAAACACTGACAATTTTTTGCTACGCCGCTGACAAAAAAAAATACTCTGAGTCGTGAGTTGCCTGTGGCATCGATGCCACAATCCCGACGACTGCACCGGCGGCAGTTTGTAACACGAGTTGCGTACATTCCGTTTACATCAACTTACATTTTCGCAAGCGATGGTACTCGCACGCGATGCACGATCGTTGCCGTCAGTGAAGATAATTGAAAAAATGTCACATGATTGAAATTCAAGGGAACGACGATAATCACCGCGGAAGGCAAGCAGTACAGCATTAAATGGGCGGCATGAATAAACGCGAGTCATATGCAAAATTAGCCAAAGATAGAAGCAGGATTAACCTGAAAATTTTACATAAATCCTACAAATTCAGAGGAAATCAATACATGCTGATTAATAATCGATGCGTCGGTGCTGAATGATCCCTTCGCAATAAAATATGCATGATTTTTCCATGTTCGCATTTTAATTTTTAATAAAAGTAGCTTTATTTGTGAATACCTTATATAAAATTGATATCCAAATTTATCTGATAAAAATTCTATTCAAATTTAAACGAAGAATATTCCGATACTTTCTCCGAGAAGAAATTCATGCGTTCATTTGCAACATCGACAAATATGTCACAAATAATTGCATAACTTGATAAGAATATAATCATATCGAATTTTCTGTCGAACTAATTTCTATCTAATCCTATCCTTTCTAATCATAAAATTAATATCGAATATATTTATGCGTTGCATGCGCGTGTTATTCAGCAGTTAAGATTACTGATTTCCGAATTCAGCCATTAAAAAAGATAATATATCCTACACTATTTGGAAAATGTGTTGTTATTGATTGCCTAAAGTTCTCAAGATACCCAACAAATGATGAAAGTACAGATCACCAGAAATTTGCCAAACGACACAACTTGTTGCCACTGACAATTCAATTGTTGTTTACAAGAGAAGCAAGTTCGAGCTTAAACTTAAGACGCGCCAGACGGATTCGATATAAAGCGCCGTAATTAATTCCAAAGTTCTCCAGATTTAATGCGTCTAAAACGCGACGGGACGTATCGGGTGATCCACCACGGTGGATACGACGGTAGTTACGGGAATGATCTCTCTCTCTCTCTCTCTCTCTCTCTCTCTCTCTCACACACACACACACACCTCTTACTCTCTCCCTCCTTCGGATGTAATGAAACCGGCACAGTGGTGTGGTTCCAAGGCGAATTCCCTGGTGGCGTCTAGCAACGCCTGCTGCATGCGATGCACCGGTGCATCGGGCTTGTCTGGATCACCGATCACGCGCGAGCTGATGTTGCGAAGAGACGGAGCATTGTATTATCATGTTACAAACCGACTTTAATATAAAATATTTCGGAAAATGCGTGTGCCATGTTCTTCACCATATTTTCTGCGATTTTTCCATTAGTAAAATTTTAACCAAGATTTAATTATATCCAAAGTTTTATTTAATATCAAATATCAAGAAGCGAAATAAATAATATAAATACGCATCGATGCATGCTACTTAACTTTAAATAAATTTTCACTGACAGAGAGTAATTGAATAAAGTAATTAATGTTGGCGATTTGAAAATTAGGAATTTTTGCTGAGAAACCGTCATTAAATTCGATAGAAAATGGTTTTATTATCAATGTAAGTTTTTTTCAGACACATGTATACATGTATATGCGGGTACTTGATCTGCGCATTTTCTCTCCCCGTTTCATGGTGTAACAAAAGAGCCCGGCGTGTGAAAGAAAACTTTGCTGCCGTATTATGAGCCACATTTATGAATTCACACGAGTTACGCTGCGTTACTGTAATGCTCGATGCTGTCATTGTTACTTCGCGAGATGTCATTTCTCGTCAACATTTATCACCAAAGTCTACAGACTCGTAACCTTCATCGAAAACATTGGCTTCCGATAAATAAATCCTATCTCAGCGAACGGTTACGTTGTTTCTAAATCCCGCTAAATATTTTCTAAATTTCGCTAAATATTTTCTTCTATAGTAAAATAATCTAGGTATGTTATCTATTAAAAGAAAATAGTATTCGTATTTTTAATGATCGATAATTGTATTATATGTAAATGTATATTTTAAAAAATTTTTTAAATTTTCGAAGAAATAAAATTTCAATTGCAATGGAACTAGCAAATAAAAATTTAATACAATCAATATGATTTTTTTTAAATAAAATATTACTGAGACTTACGCTCTACATTTTATCTTTTTTTTCCTTTATAAAGAATATTGGACTATTATGTTATCTGTGATTACGAAAGTGACAATTTCAAATGGCTAAGCTAAAGGATTTTCTTTTGAAACAGGCAAGTTCGCTTTATCAAAGTAACCTGTGTAGTACAAAGCCAGCCGTATTAATTGCACTTAGATAATTAAGTCTTTGATTAATTTCTCGGTGAACAAAGGTCGAATGCGCATTAGGTATACATACATCTGCAGAATAAAGCTCTATCATTGATATCTTTCTATGAAATTTTTCATGCACTCTCCAAGTCCTTTCAGCCACCAGCTTCTACGGCCAAACAATTTTTCCTTAGCGAAAATGTCGGGAGAGAGAGATCATTATTTATCGCGCACACAAACACTTTCCTGATTTTCCAGATTATACATCTTTGTAAGTTAAAGTTCTATCCCAAAGTTAAGTTCCTTTGAAATTAACTGAAGAATATGATTTTGATCATCTATTTTCTCTTTTGAAGCTTAATTTCTTAGTTTTTTTTTTAATTTTCAATCGTTAATTACTTAAAAACTGTCTCAATATATTTTCGTCGAGTAAAAATATCTTTATCACGGAAAGAATTTATACTGAAAAAGTATCTTGATTTTGAAATTATATTGCAATGCAAATATTTATATTTACAGAAACAAAATTGAAAGTTGAAGCTTTCCTTTCCTATATTTTTCTTATATCTCGTAATGATTTTGCTAGTTTGTGTGCGGTTTTCAATCATAGATAGTGTCATATGAATTTTGCTATATTTTTTCACAAGTTTAGTATAAAATTGCAAATCGTAAACATTTCGTCAGAAATTAAAATATTTTTTAATTAATATTTGCCACTTTAACGTGATATATCGTGCAATATCCGATCAGGAAAGATATTTACATGATTGAAATAAGTCTTTCGAAACTTTTAAATTTTATATACATAATATTTAAAATAAATACAAGATAAGTATTGTATTATTCACATTATCTTTCATGGTTTTAACATTTCACTGGATGTTTGCTTCGTATCTTAATCCAGTAGTACCGGCATCAAAGCAGGATCAAAATGCTTACGAGCATAACGGAGAGTAGTCTGGTCTAATTGAAAGAACCTGGCAACGCGAATCAGAGCTGAGATTTAAGCGGACTATGTGGTGGCCATATAAACCAGCAGACAACACAGTAGGGAACTGTAATAAGTGGAGCCGGTGAGAATTATGGTTCGGACAAAGACGGGGGAGCAAAAAGCGGGACGGGAAAGCCGCGATATTCGCCGATGTTTCTCGCGAACCTTACCTACCTCCTTTCATTCGCGCACGATGTGTCTTTTGTTGCTTTCCTCGCCTACCCGTCGTCCAGCGAGTAAAATTCCTCGTAAAAACTCTCATCGCATATCACAGAGCTTTCTGGCACCGGCCAAGAGAAGAATAGAACAATGCGGGATGTGTGCAAATGAATGTTAAAAATACAGGGATACAAGCTGGCGCCTTACACAGTGAACTGCCAGCTGCTATCGTGTCAAACTTTCAAGTATATCAGTTACTGCGAATCATAGAGGGTTTTTAATTAATAGCCCTTCAAGCAAAATGAATTAAATAGCGAAGTACATTCAATCTAATTTGCCAAAGTTTTTCAGACGTCGAAGTTTTTTGAAGTGTTAATTTATAGATACGACAAATTGTTTCACAAAGTTGATCGCTTAAATCCCTTTCTTTTTCTCATATTTTTTTTTTCGATAAATTTGAAAATTTTTCTTAGCTCAATATTTTAACTTTAGAAGCTATTTTAAATATTCACGTTAATCTTTCATTTTTCACATAATTAATATCTACTTTTAAACTGTACATATTATACTATTCTGTTGTAATAATAATAATAATAAACCAATTTTATTTTTATTCATAGCAAAATTAAAAGCGCATTCCCCTTACTTTATGTCGAAGTTTTAATTTTACGCAGAATTTTCTAACATTCACTTGATTAACTGAATTTTGAAACGCAAAATGCTAGTCTTTATCCAAAATATTTAATTAAGGCTGAGTTAAATATTAGGAGTATGATTTAGTTTTGGGGTTTTTTTTTTCAAAAACTTATTTATTTAAACAACATCACGTAAACGTTTAATAACTTATACGATCAACATTTAATTCTCTAGCAAGTTCTGACATGGATTGTGCTGGATTTCGTTCAATAATGCTTACAAATCTGAATTTTCAGCTTTTGTTGTTAACATTGAAATCACCACTTTTGAATTAAACAACAAAAGCAACACATGTTGAAAATACTCTGTAGAAAGCTCCATTTTTTGAATGGTATAAACACAATATTTATCGTTAGTAAACGACTAAATATCATGGAGTAATTAAAGCATTAAGAAACAATAGCTGCGATTGAAATGTCTTCGACAATACTGACATTATAATCTCTTGCAAAACTAAATCACATTCCTAATATTAATTCAAGTATTATTAACTGCAATTAAGCCAACCGAATCCAGTCGGCGTAATCGGTCCTTAAAGCTTAATGTTGTACACGCATCTTCGTGTGACCCGCATCGATTTCGAGGAGATGTTTTTACCGGTTAATAGCTCGTTCTCTGTAATTGAGAAGTCTACTATTACAAGTGGTCTATCTATCTATCTACCGTTCGACTTTGGGTCGATAGATCGCCTCCAATTCTCAGACTTCGCAAATTTCAATCAAATATACTGTCTATTACAACTATAGTGCCACTCGAACTTACTTTACCTCGATCATTAAACTACATCATTGTATTAATCCTCCAATTTTGTTGAACTTTGAAGGCGATACCATAGTCGAATTTTTGTTTGCGAATTCTGCTAAATGAAATTTAAATCTGTAAAAAATAAAATACAATCCTCCAATTTTTGTGACAATAAATACTCATTGTTGAAGCTCACTTAAAGTATATATAATATAAGAATTTTCAGATTTTTTTACATAATCGATATAAAAATCTATACTGAAGTACAAAGACCCAGGTTGCAGATGAAGCATGAAAATTTCACATGGCCGATGAAGAGTTAACGATAATTTACAATGTTCAACTACATGAAAAATAAACAAAGACTTCTTTTGAAAACAAAGACGTTTGAAAGTAACAAACGAAAATAATTTGGGAAATAATTCAGGAAATGATACAGTGAGATCGACTGTATAAGCGTTCTGTCTGTCACGTAATATACATCTATATTATATATGAGTTACATGCAATATCTATATCCACGTTTATTATCGTTGTAACTACCGGGGGTGGGAATAAATCAAGGATAAACGTAAAGTCACGATTGAATTTCGCCGGAGTTCGTATGTTAGGTCTTCGATCCGACACGGTGAACAAATTTGCAACACGACGGCGGATAAGCGATTGTCGGCATGATACTGTCTTTCCTCTCCACCCATAAACAGAGTCGTGCGATCGTTCACATGGGCAGGTGAGAAGAGTAACGGTCGCTGAGCGAAACACAATAGCCCAGTATATTCCCATCATACACATACACAGGCGTATATTACACGTATTTCTATTATATTTCTGTTATAATTTCGTGTGGTTTAATAGACCCTCTCGTATGGATTACGATCTTATGTTTTGGATCATAATTTCCTGAGTTATTTCGTATTTAGAATGCGCTTAATAACGATTAGCGCACATTTAGCGTATAGTTTACGTTACATGTAACATAGAATTTCAGAAATAAAAGCACTTTTATCGATAAAACCGCATTCTGAATACAAACCTAATAAAAAATATTTTTTTTTTTTTTTTTTTTCATCGCGAAGGATTGATTTCTTTTTTATACGACATTATATATTTTGCCGGGCCAATAAAAGTTCAGACAACTTTATTTATAGACGGTATATAATATTCAGAAAAATATCTTTGTCTGTTTATGAAAAGGCTGGAGAAATCGGCTTAAGTTCTTTGAGAAACGAGCTCTTGAGTTCCGCTTCATTTTCTCGCTGCTGAGTTGATGGAAATTTTTGTCGGTTACTCTTTCTTATGCTGGATAGGTAATAGCATGGTTATAGCGAAGAAGTCAACGTATTATTTATCTAATAATGTTGGCTTAACTGCAAGCACTTAACCTCGTTCCATTTTTAAATTTCGACCGCGCGTACAACTGGCGTGTGATGTCCTGAAAGTCCGAGTTAATTTGCGGAGAATGTAGGTCGCACAAGTGCGCGCCATACTTGAAGCTCCTGGCGGCTTCCGCGATCTACTAAGAACGTTTTCCTTTTTTTCTAATTCAAATTGGAAGGCCGGCAGAAGGTTAGTAATTCGGTTAGACGTCGACGAGACAGAATCGAAATTAAGGACGCAATTCTAAATTAATGGCGTAATTGAAGAGCAGAGTGGCGGAACAAATTCGACTTTTTTTTTTTTTTTTTTTTTAATT
>NW_017305485.1:1605572-1623055 GCF_001594115.1 Trachymyrmex septentrionalis
TTTTTTTTTTTTTAATTATAATATTTCAAATATTTTGCAATCTCCTCCGTAAAATTATTATTAAATATTTAATTATTATTAATTAATATTTTAATTTCTTCTAATTTAAATTTGACAGACAATGTTAACAAACAACGCTTCTGCAAACGTAAGTTTCAAACACTTCTTTGTTGCAGCTGGGAATATCATTTTTGATGTTTAGCTGATGTTGAGCTTCTACTTTTGAATTAATAAACACAATCAAAGGAAGTGCAGCGTATCTGCTATGCATCATGCGCAGCGAATGTACGCTGGATCGTTTCAACTAGGTTGGTTCGGCTGTTACACTCTGTGGTCTAGTAAAGCAGCATCATATTGAAATATCAAATTTAATACGCTCGCGTCGTGTTGCATCAAATTACAAGCGTTAATGAATATTTTAATAGGAGCTGCGTAATTTTTTGATGCAGAAGTTGGAATATTTAAAAGCGGATAAATAAACATTACGCTAGAACGCTTGACCACTTTAATTATAATAATTGATGGATTTGGCGTAACGGCACGTTAAGCTGCATAGGATAAATCATATATGCAAGCATGTAAAAACTTCCATAAATCGTTAATGAGATTCAGTATGCTTTTTCTATAATTTTTTTTTTATCAAATTATATTTTTAATTAAATCCCGTACTAACACAGAAGAACGTTACGTGTTCCGAAAATAAAAGAAAATTCAAACTATCTTCAAAAAATATCTTTCTTTCAAATATTGAAAGTTCATAATGTTTTAAAATCAGTAGAGAAAGATTTCAGGGAAATGACTGCGTATTGGTGCCAATTTAAATATCGCTAAAAAAAAAATACAGAAGAATGAAAAAGAATTAAAACTAGTAGAAATTTCATGCATTTTTTTAAAATAGTTACTGAACAGTTTATTTAGTTCCGTCTAGTAATTAAAAAATAAAATTGTTTGGGATTCCAATCAAGATGTAACGCTTCGCCTGCTTGCGCCAAAAATCTGAACCTATTTACTGAATAAAAATAGAATTTCAGTTAATAATAATCTATTAATACTAGACAATAACTAGGTAAATGTCTACGCAAATAGCACATATTTGTATCAGGAAAATTGCTTCAGCGCTGCATAAAACTCCATTAAGTTTATTGTCCATTTTCTACGTAGTATTGTTACAACTAATAGGAATTCAGTAATACTAGACGGTAACTGGATGGGTGTCTAGGGAAACTGCATTTCTATTAGGACAATTAAAAGTTAAAAATCATTGCTAAACGTTCGATTAAGTATGCGATAAGAAACTTATATATGTATACATACTTTGGCTCGCGTGCAGTTTGCGATGCCATCGCTTTAAGCCGTCCAATTACGTCGACTCCATTTCGCGAAAGTGTCAATGTACGACATAATGTTATATCAACCTTCCCTCCTTGTAATCCCCTTGTTTGCAATTCATAATAATTGCTCGAAGCGTATGCAGATTACACTTTAATACGTACTTGGTTGCACATTCATGTAGATGACCAAAAGCGGTCAGAATTAAGAATGTACTCGTGTTTCCATAATTACGCGGTTTCAACGTTAAATGTAGATGTAGCAGGTCTGTCCAAATTCCAGTTTTGCGAGTAAAACGCGAGCGAAACGGAGTAAAAACAGTGAATGGACACTGAAGTTCTATCTACACATCATTATGCAAGCATGTGTTGCATCCATGTGTTGTGGTCGATTAGTTGTATTATTACGACAGCGTGAATGATTGCGGAAGGAAATCAGGGGGGGAGGGAGGGGGGGAGGCTCGATGAACTCGGACAGGTTTACTGTAGAATATAATTCGATCTTTACACTTAATTGGTACGATAAAGTTAATTTAGAATAAGTATGCACTAGTACGACATTAATTGATTAATTATCAAACCACACAGAAATAGAACAAAAAAGAGGAGGGAGATAAAAGCGTTTAAAAAGTTGCATTAAAAAGATATAAATTTCTAATGACGTAGTAAAAATTTAATTTCTGACCTGGAGAAGTTATATACAGGTATAGGTACTTGAATTGTCAATTTAAAGATCAATTATTAATTTTTCGCTTCATGAAAATGTATAAATTGTCGTAATGACTCGTATAAATTGCTCGGAATACTAGAAGCAGAATTCTAAATGGTCGCTTATATCACTTATCAATGCATCGCTAATGCGATCGTATAATTTTCCTAGATGCATATCGGCGAACAATCGCGAGTTAAATGAACCGTGCGCGGAACCGATGCGAGGCGACGATCGGCGGAGGTGACGCGAGTTACCTTCCGCCAATATTTTTTCTCTCTACTTCTCTTCCTTTTTTGACGCATCGGCCGGAGAGCGGGGGATGAGTGGTGATCCGGTTGGTCGGTACCACACTCGGGTCGGTCGGCCGCCGGCGGGGTGACGCTCGGCGATACGTGACGCGCGTTTTAAAAACGCGCGACGAACGCTTTGTCAGTGCTGCCTACGGGTCGTGCCGCAGCAGTGGCACGGATGACAAACCGACACGAGGGGATATCCGGCCGCTGGCAAGCGTTTATTTATGATGCGTCGGGCCGGGCCGAGCCGGTCGCAACGGGTTCGCGCGCTGCGCGCGAAATGCCGGGTTCAATCGGCACCGCGTGCGCGGAATCGACGATCGCCGAGGAATCCTCCACCGGCGCGAGACACGGATTGTCCGGTGCGTGTGCACTGTGCGCACACCTCTCTCGTCCTCGTCCCTGCGTGTGACGCGTACCAGCACGCGACCCAGTTTACATAAGCAACGCGACAATTTTCGGAAATTCGCTGCGCGACGAGGCGCGCTCTTCGACCGGATCAACACACCTCCACCGATGAATCGTTCCGCGCATCCGGGCGGGGGGGAGGGGGGGAGGGGGGGGAGCGGACGGATCATTCCGAGCCATCGTATCACCTGTAATAAAGCTCTCGTCACTGAATTCGTGTAACGTCACGTCCAGTAGATGACCGAGATAACTGAAGTACGGGAATAGAATAGAGTGGCGCAAGTGAGAAGGGTAGTAATGTGATTCGAAAGAAAGAAGTGAAGTTTATTTTTTTTTTCTAAAATATCTAAGGGTCTATTAGCGTAATAATATTTGTAGAAATTTGAGAAATACACCGTTCTCATTTCAGCATTTCAAGAAGATAATATTTCAAAATGTAATATACAAGCTTCCTAAGCGAGTCGTTAAAATAAATTATTGTTTTCTATCAAATATTATTGAATTGTAAAAAAAAATATCCTATGATGATGGCGACGTGTTGAATTACCGACGTTGTAGAAGAAATTTCTTCGAATTGGCCTTGTAAGATTGAAAAGCCTTTTACATATTTAAAGTAGACGCACGAATAAATTCGGAGACGCTCGACTTAAACTTAAAAGCAAAAAAAAATTATAAAATTTGATACATATGTATATTTTTTTATGTTTTTATTTTTAAATTTAAGATTTTAAATTTAAGAGAATCTCGGGTTTATTCGTGTGTATATTTTGAACATGTAAAATAGATTTTAATTCCGTAAAACCGAATTCGAAGAAATTTCTAATTTGTATTGTAATATCGAAAAGTCACACCAGCATCATCTTGAGAAATTGGCTAAACGATTGTTAGAGAGAAAGAAAAAAATATATCCGTTTTAGAAATATTTTATATATACTCCCTAAATTTCTCGAAGTAAGATTTCACACTTTTGAAGTGAGATTCATTCCAAAGAGGGAGTGAGATTCACTCGAAAAGAAAATCTGTCATTTTTATTCAAGAGTGCCAATTTTTCAATCTTCTTCAGTAACGGCAGTATTTTAACTCTTTTGGAATGAGATTTTACTCCAAGAAATTTAAAAAGTACAAATAAACAAGAAGAGTTTTTCTCTGAATCTGGCAAGTGTCCAACGAATTACTTCGCGAATTATTAACCAATTAGCGTTAACTGCGATTCTTTAACGAGAAAGCACATTTCAGCTTTGCACCTCGCGGTCTAACACGAATCAAGCCAAGATACGAAAATGACAATATCCTTTGAGAGTCTCATTCGACGGAACGACAGATTAAACCGAATCGGTCCGGTACGATTCGATTCGCGCGTATCGCAGTTAGCGGAGCTCGGCGTTTCTAATTATACGCACTAATTCCGCGGAATGAAAAGGACCGGAGCAAGAGCCGTCAATGTGGAGAAGAACTTCGATGACCTTTCCTCGCTTCTCTCGCGGAGAGAGGCGATGGGAGGAGAACGAGAATAAATCGAACTCTGTGACACGAACTCCAATTACGCGGCCTTGATTCAGCTGAGCTGGTCGACAGCCGTAAGCTTCACGCGGGACCGAGTCACGAATCGTAAAATCCACAACGGACAGTGCAGTGCGAATCGGCTGTGGACTGTACCGTGTCAATGTGGACGTCAATATTTACCACGAATCTCTCTGGCCACTCGATCGCGATGAACGGGAAACCAATACGCGAACAGAGGAGGAGATGCATTTCGGAAGAGAATCCGAGAGAAAGCCGCAGCGTAAGCGAGAACGAAATAACTACATACGGATAGAATTATACGTCTATATATATATTTATCGCTCGACAAATCTCTTCATTATGTACCAGGAAGGAACTTTGAATGAGATATGTGAGCAAACTACAACACTAAAAAGTCTATATGAAAAGTCTATACGAAGTATCTATAATAATATAAAAAAAGGCTAAACGCAAAAAAAAAAGGAGATTATCCAATATATTTTTAATTAAAAAATATTCTTTGTTAGACTTTTTAGTTAGATAAATGAATAAATTAAAAAGTATTTTGTCTTATATCAATGCACGTCATATAAATGGTAATATCTTATATACATATACAATAATTACAAATTCGCGGCAGTAAGCATATTTCAACTTGTAAATTTTTGTAACATTATGTTATCTGATTTATTATAAATTAATAGATCATAAATACAGCTTCAGACATTAATAATAATCACAGATGCGTCTTCAGATGTTAATTAGGTATTAATAGTGAACATTCAAGGATAAATAAGAACCAATTAATTAGTCATAAGAAAGTTATTGCCAAGTTGCAAAGTAATTTTAGCGTAGTGGTACAAGTAAGAAATATAACAAGCCAATAAGGAAATACGGATTACGGCAATAAAAATATAAGATAATCTCGCTCTCCGCGTACCGCGTAGTCTTTAGAAAATCCGGTTATCCATATCTGTAGTCACAACGTATCCATGTTTAGAAGAACCTTATATCCGGAGATCGCGATGCGTAAGAAATACTTTTCTTTCCATCCCGTGGTTCTCTTCTTTTTCCCCCCTTTTTTTTTACGAGTGTTCCGCACGCACGCGGTATATCGTGCGCGGAGATCCGCTGCGGCGGTGAGCAGCCGGCTACGCCGAATCTTTCCAATTCCGAGTCTGAAATTTGTTTCGCGTCTCTACGGCGTAACGCAACGTACTCGTCGCAGCTGTCGAATAAGTTGCATCTATCCGACGTGCCACGCGACACTCGCGCACGATGGAGGCCGCGCACCTGCAACCCGTACACGCGCACGACGTGCACACCGGCGTTACGAAATGACAGTACGTGCCGCACAGTGCCACAGACGCCCGCCCCGCTATATATACGATTTTCTATCCAGCCAGCTATTCGCCTTAATAGAGGCATCGCGTCGCGCGCGTATCTCGGCCTCGCCGTTACGTCGACCGCGCTATGAATCTCATTTCGCGCTCACGGTTCTCCGGGCTCGGAGTTTCCGCGCACGCGAGCTCGACCGTGGATTAAACCGTGGACAGAATGACGTGAATCGCTACTTTCTCTCTCTCTCTCTCTCTCTCTCTCTCTCTCTCTCTCTCTCTCTTTGGCCGTTTCTCCGAGAAAGACCGGTGACTTTCTTCGCGCGAAAATTCCATGCCGAATCGAACGACGAATCGGAGAAAGAGAGAGAGAGAGAGAGAGAGAGAGAGAGATTCGTCGTCGTCGCGAAATCCATCCCGCGAAACAAATTGCCTGTTACCATTCGATATTTTCCCCCAGAGCGCGTTATTCCTTAAATCGAAAAATAAAATACGTCACCGATGACCTTTACGAAATTTTCTTTGTGTTTCACAAAAATATGGGAACACGTTATCTAAACGCGTACGTTAATTTAAAAAATCCGTGGTATTTTATATACAGAAAATTTTGGCTGAAGTGTCTAAAAATTTAACTAGATACACATGTAAAAATAATTTTTTGTTGGACCACGTGACAAATTATATTTGGGACACTCAAATTCGTGGTTGCACTGAGAGGAATCTTTGCGTCTCACCAAAATTTGTCTCACTTTTGCATTTAAAAAATGTATTCTAATCAAAATTTCGTTGGGATTTAACACATTTTTGATTACTTTAATCAAATTTCGATTAGAACAACAGAATTTTTTCGTGAAAAAATAAGAAAGTTTTTTATGTTAGTCACATATCAACAAAAAATAAATAAATTACACGTACCAAAATATCTCTCTCGGCGTAAAATGTCAAGCTTTTTGCTCAACGTTGTTTGGTATGCTTGAGATTTCTACGTAATTATTTTGATGTTCAACAACGTTATTTTCAGATTTGTATTTAGTTGAATTTTTAGACACTTCAGCAAAACCGTTCCTTCTATGAAACGTCCTGTCCCCGCCAGCCTCGGTAATCTCTCATTTAATTATGTAACCGTTATGTAACTATAATGATTCTCTAAACAACGGGGCCAGAGAGAGAGAGAGAGAGAGAGAGAGAGAGAGAGAGAGTGGGACTATACTCTTTGAGTTAATTAATTAACACTACATGGTGTTACAGTGTTACAACGCGTACGCGTGCACGGTGATACGCTGGATATATGTTCTGGTATCATTCTCGCACAGTAAGTTCGTTAAGCATAATGTAGGCCAGGCATCGACGACGACCGTCGACGACCTAAAACCCATATGCAACGTGCATTCTCTCTCTCTCGCTTTCTCTCTTATTCTCTCTCTCTCTCTCTCTCTCTCTCTCTCTCTCTTTCGATACACACGTATCAAGTACATTATTCAGCGCGTGCATAAACCTCGATGAGTTCGCGATTCCACGCGTTGACGCAGCAGCATCAGCACGCGCGCACACTCGGAGAATTGATCTCGCCTGTGTAATAACACGCGAGGCTCGTTGCGGTGCCGCGCCGGAAATCGCATTCCGTGTGTCTGTCAAATAGCATCCCTTTATAATTGAAAAAGCCGCCACACCCACACGATTCCTCCCGTCGCTTTTGCACAAATTATTTCGAAACTCGCGCAACTATCTCATAATTTGTCGATCGATATTCACGCTGTGCATTCGGTAATTTAACCCTAAATCTAGTTATCCGAAATTCGGAAATAGATTTTAAGAGCGAGAAGGAATGTGAATTTGTGTAACATTCTTTAAAAATTAATTTACATTGAAATCAATATATAAATACGACGGTATATATTTTCGCGTTAAAATATAAATGCAATTGTATGTTTTTATGTTGGAAATAAATTTAATTAGTAAAATTAACTTAACGTCGAAAACACATTCGATATTACACAAATCGTGAATTCACATCGTCGATTCTGCAAAACCCTTTATTTGTCTGACATTATAAGATTGCGTGGAAAATGAAAACAATGGTAATGAGAATACGGGAAATTATTTGTAAAAAAAAAGAGGAAAAAGATAAATAATGCGCGACAGGTTGCGTGCTGTGCCAAGTTTATATGCCGGGAAGTAAAGCTTGATTATCGCCGGCAAACTTCTGGGAGCGGAAAAAAAATTTCAAGTTTGAGCGACGAGAGCTGTTTCGCGGTTCGCCGACCGCAAAATTGCATGCCACCCGATCGATACCGTTTCATTTTCACTCGTTAAAGAGCAACCGCGCATCCATTTTTTCTAATTACTTTGTTTGTACAACATGTTTATCAGCGTCAATGTAATTATCTTCCTCGCTAATACGAGTACATAACGATGTTTACCGTTACGCTGTTTTTCATTATCGCGGTACGTTAAAGCCAAAATAGCAATTGCTCGTTTATTTGGATGCCACTCCCTTTTCCGCAATTTTCTAATTGTAATAATTAAATATGTCATTAAAGGAACGTCAAGTTGAAATTCTGTTGATACGAAGTCGGTTCCAAATTAAATGAAGACGAAACGCTTATTGTATACATTTGCATACTTTTGAAACATGGTCGAGACTTTGAGACTTGCCAATCATTTAAATAAGACTATTGATACTACACGAATAAATAAATAAATATACATATACGAGTATATAGCAAATCTTTAATAAAGAAAAGAATTCTCTTAATATTTGATATATCCAGTGTATGCTTTCCTCAGAATTCGCCGCGAGGAAGATTAAGAAGTTATATAAAGGAAAAGTTATGTGTATTTGTCCCCCAAGCGTGATAGACATTATTAGAGACGTGGACAATGAAAATTTGTTGTCGTCCGGGAATAAATGAGATTTTTCTCGGCTACCTGCCGTCGCTGTAAAAGTCATTACATTGTAACGACATGTTTGTTGTGAAAATAAAGAATGCCTGGTATTCTCGCGAAACGATGAACAGAAAGAAAAAGAAGATTACGGAGAGATACTTTTATGTAGCTCAATATCGCAGAATACATCAGATTTCCACTCCGCTAATAGCATCATATTTCAATTGCATTTGATTGACAATTATCAATATCAGCCGCATAATTCAAGTGTAGGTAATTTTGACAAACACGGAATCGATTTCGTGGCATATAGAGTTTAAAATGAAATTATTAATTACGGATCTGACGTAAAACATGCTTAAAAATAGGTATGTTAATTTAGTATATTTGACTTCACTTGGAAGAAAATGTTACTAAATAAATAACGTTAAATAAACGCTATGAACACGTTTTCTCTTTAATGAAAAGATAATTATACAAATGTTCTGACAACTTTTTTGACAAGATTCGTAACAAACTCGCTTTTTTTTTCTTTTTCTTTACAAGTATAAATACAAGCGTCGCGTTGTATGCTTTAGCGAACACGCATAGAACGGCGCATCATTCTGCTTCTAATGGATCTACGTGTTGTGTTTGAAAATGAGACATTTAATTAATAATCGCTCGACACAATCATTATGCCATTTCGCGCAATCGCCGCATACACCGCAGCGATCTTTTAAAATCATCCGGAAAATCGTCATGCGATCGATCGCTGTTACATGTAATTCTGTAGGTAGGAAAACGCGCGTCCGATTAATATCGATGTGTCGGACGCTCGCATAATATGTTCGCATTTGTGGAATGATCGACGAGAAACACATATAACGTTGGACCGGTATGTGATATGTTCGTTCGTTCATTCTTGATTCGCAGGAAGCCGAATTTACATTGACGTCGAAATAGAACCAATGAGTACACCGTCGGCGCGCGCGATAAACGCAATGAATTTTGCGTCCGGCGAGCGGAACACGAGCGCGCAGCGACGTTAATATTGTAATTCTCGTCCAAGAGTTCCAGCGTCTCGACGACTTCCGCGCAAGGCCCGGGCAGTCGACAATGCCGACGTGTCAACGTCGTCCTCGAGAGCTCGCTCCAGGAGTTCGCGACACGTGAGGAAATGGAAATGGAAAATAAAACGAACGATATATCGGAGTCTGCAATTTCCGATCTCCGTTAGCGCAAAATGCGCGATAAAATATTTTTTTTTTTTTTTTTTTTACAAATCTTGCGCTGTGGCGACGAGTTAAGAACGAGTTAAGTGCAAACGATATCTGTGTCATATATATCGTTCTAATGATTAAAATATTGTATCTTTAACTTTAAGATATAGTGTAATAATTATTTCTATCAATGTAGATTAACTTTAATCTTGATTTCACTCACATTTTATTTTTTTGTAATCCTTGTTCTAGTGAAAACTTTCAGAATGTTTATAGAAATTTCTAGATTTTATAATCTTTTAAGAAATTTCTCAGAATATATAAATTGAAACACTTTTCAAAATGCTGAAAAAGTATTTTTTTGTTTTTGTTTTTAGAATTTTTCATTATATGTAAATTCTGAAATATTCTAAGATTTCTCCTTTTACAACTTTAAATAAAATCTTATCAAGTCTGAAAATTTTTAAGAACTGTAATAAGGTAAATTTACTAATTAGTGGACATGATCTAATTATTGAACAAAATGACAAAAATTTTAAATTTTAAGCTTTTAATGATACGTATGACTCTAAATAAATACCTTGTTTATAAAAATTCATTAAGACAAATTCATTTAGAGTCATCGAGTGTCATTAAAAGCTTAAGGGGTCCATCCTTGAAGATCTCAAAATTATATCTTACTTTGAGAGATGATTATTAAAAAACTGATATACTGATATATTTGTATACATGAGATACAAACAATCTTTTCATACCTATTTATTACTTGTATTTTGATGTATAAAATATTTAAAAATTATAATCCTAAGAAACAAAATGGCGACGCTGCAGTATGTTTCTGTATATGCTCTAGTCAAAAATTAAAGAATTATTTTTAACCTGCATTATAAATTTACTATAGAAATATCTGGCACAATTAAAAAATATTGAAAAATGTGAAAATGGTACATGCGTGAAAAAAAAAGATTCAATTTTCACGTAAAAATCCGACATAAAAAAATATGGGTAAACGAAAAAAGTATATTAGTTATCGCAAAAATCACAGGTATTTTTTAAGATAATTCAATTGACAATACCTTTGCATTATTTGTTTCAAAATATTTTAAAAGTAGTCCGATTTTGAAGTTCGCGTATTTGGTTAAAATAATGTTTGTGCCTCCAACGTTTATGTGAATTCTCTCTTCAAAACGAAAAAGTAAATAAAAAAAAATGGTTACTTTTCTTTACGAGTATATCGTATAACAATGACGCTTCGTTAAATAAGTACTACGAGAGAAAAAGAAGAGGACTAGCATGTCAATGGCGACCATAAAGAAATTGTCCGCGCCATCAAGGCGACCGCGAGTGTCTACACATTCTCTTTCTTTTCTCAACTTTTCTGTTCTTACATGGTATTTAATTTGAGCGCTGACGAGTCGACGATGGCAAACACGGAAACTGAAGAAGCACTCGGGGATTTAAGCCAACGTAGTCATTGACGACTGCACGAGTCGCGCGATAGCGGAGAGACCGGCCGTTCCTCTCCCTATCCTTTCTCTCTTTCATTTCTCTGTCCCGACTGGCACGATGCTCCGCATTCAGAAGTCATGATTGCACTCGTCAAAGAGCAAACAGTACCGACGGATCCTCGATTCTAGCAAACGCCTTCACACAAAGCTCAAATTCTGAAATGTTCTACGGCGAATGACCTCACTTGTGCCAGGAGACATTCAACGAGATTCCTCTTGTCGAACTATCTAATTTTCAAAAAATGAGAATAATTTTTATAGAATGAAACTGTCGCGAAACTGTACCGCTGATTTATAATTAATCATTTCAGCGTTTCTTGTTTAATTTCTCAACTCTAACTTTTATATTACAATCAATGGAGATATAATTGTTTTTTTTTTTTTTTTTTTTTTTTTTTTTTTTTTTTTCATTCAATTTATATTACATTTTTTACTGAAAAATTACTGCGAAGTATGTAGCATTTATTATTATTATTAGTATTGTATTATTCTATTAATATTCTTCAATTTTTATTTTGTTTATTGTTTCTTGAATTAAACTCAAATGTGAAAGAAAAAAATACGTGAATGATTTTTTTTTCTGCAAAAAGCAAGGCTTTTAAATTTATAAAAATATTGAATACGTTTTGTTAAAAATTGATAGCTTTGTAGAATTTTTGTTAGGATGTTGATTTAACAGTCAAAACCAAAACTAAAACATGATCTCGAAATTCTGCAGACCGTATCAATACTATATCAACTATGTCTATTTTCATTAAGAGATTCTACAGTGCACAAAATGCGCCCTATACTTTCTAAAATAATATCGACGGAATTATACCGTGACTGAGATTGCGACCATTGTTATAGACGGATAAACAATCGTACTGAATGCAAACGCTGATCTTCCGCTGATTTTCCGCAATCGATCGCAATCTCAGCGTTTTATTATCAGCGCCATAATATTCATGGCACAGATAACTAATTAGTCGGGCAAAGACAAAGTCAAAGAGAGTTCCAGAATAAAACTTTCTCTCTCTTTCTCCATCACGGGAATAAATTACGCGGGGAGGATGCTCTTAAAGCAATGCAAAGAAATTCTGAAGAAATGTGCGGATGCAAAATTAGCTTCGCTTCTGCTGCATACGGAAAAACGAGGACATAATTAATTTATGAAACGCAAATTAAACAAGAAAAATATGCAATTGCTTAATGCTACTTCTTCGAATTAGCGGGATGGAAATGAAAATCTCTAATGAATGAAAGGATAGAATACCAAGTCAAAGACCTAACAGTAATTTTACACATTCCTTGCAAATTATTGCATATTTTTATAGATTTTATCATTAATTAAATCGAATCAATTGATGTTTTCCAAGTTTCTAAGTTTTTAAGGAGGAACGATAAATAATTGTAAAAATGGGTAAAATTTATCGTTTCCGTTGTGCGATAGTGATTAAAGAAAAAGATATAAATTTTTGAATATATAAATAAGTGCCTGACTATCACGAGGAGCGTGCAAGTACGCCGGGATCAATTTCACGACCTAATTTCTATGAAACCCGAAGGATCGATTACAGAATTAAGGCCGTGGCATTTCTACATCGCGCAATTTCCTCTCCGACGCCAATTTCTGCGAATTTCCACATTTCGCCGTCTAGAAGCTGAAAGGATCTCTAATTTTCTGCTGCATGAATAGCCTTTATTTCTGGTTACCTTCCGAGAAACGGTAGATCTCGCGAGGTGTTAAGAGATTATGCAAGAGTAAACGAAAGACACACCGAGTATAAACAATGCGAATATTCGTTGTTTTAATTGTCCTTTTCATAAATCATGATTTATGGCCGTGAAGCACGGGAGGGAATGCATCTCGAAAAAGCAGAAACGTTTCCACGTTTTATGTCTTGCGTCATATCAACGATATTTATTTTCCACGCCGGACAAAATCCACGTATCATCTCTGGACATTATAGTACGAGAACGATAAATCATCGGCGTTTTAATTATTTCATTTCACGGCGGACGCGGATAAATCACTTCGGGCGTGAGCTCGCGTGCACGTTGTTGTTTAATTTTCCGCGGTCTTATAATTACTCGCTCACTACCTTTCCGGCCGAAACTTTTTTTCTTTCCTTTCTCCCTTTTCCCTCTCCCACCCCCCCATCTGCCTTATTGCCCTTCCGTAACCAACAACGAAGCCGCACGCTGGGAAAATGTCCCTTTAAATAATGTAAAGTGTTTCTGAATAATGCATGCCGAGTAGACTCGCGGAATCGCGCGCACTATGCGCTAAGGAAGGATGGAAGGAGGTAGATACGGCGAACGGTGTAAGTACCGCATTAACAAGCAACATTATACGCCGCCGTAAGTATGTCCTAGTCAGATGTTACGCCCGCGGAACAGAAAGCCCATGTCGAAGCTCTCTCTCGTAGTTTTAATCAGGATTAGAGGGGCGGGCAAAACGATTATTCGATTCATCGACTCGGCGGATTCTACACTACCGCGCTCGTTAATTAGCGCTGCTGTTTCACCGCTCGGATTTTAGAATAGTGTACCTATTACCCTGCAATCTACCAGGTAAAAGATATCAATATAGTCTGTTGTCTCAAAATTGCTTTTGAAATAATATATACGTATTATTGATCAATTAAAAGATAAAATTAATCGATGTCTGTAATAACTGTCTGCAGCGCGCGATTATATGTTATAAATCAACGGTCTAAATAAAATTAAAACGCCATTCTTTTATTTTTAAAAATCGTTCATAGAATGCACTTTATTTCGCTGAGTTTGAATTTTCTCTTAAAACATTTACAATTAATTTTTAAATGATAACAATTAATCGATTCTTAATAAAAATGATCATCGACAAAGAAAATAATCTCTTCACCGTTAATGGATTTCATAATGTAACGTGGAAAGAGAGGATGATTTTGCTAAAGTACCTAAAAATTTAGCTAGATATATATATAAATATGTGAAATTAATTTGTTGGACCATCAAAATAATTATTGAGTAGTAATGGGTTGAACGTCAAAATTTTTTGCAGCATTACTCTACATGATTCAGATTCATGCGAATTATTTTAATGATCGAGCAATTTTATTTTCAGATCTGTATTTGGTGAAATTTTCAGATAGTTTAGCAAAATCGTCCTTTCCGTTAAAAGATGCCGCTAGATACCCAATTCTTTATATTAGGAAGACGTTATTCTTTATAGTTTGTTCACTTTTCGAACTTTGCTTGCAAAGGTTTTTTTTACATGCATTAATAAGAGAAAGCGGAGTCTTAAGTCTATTACGATTTATGTAATAGCAGTCGTTGGAAGCTGGGTCGATTGCTGGCAGACGGCGAAGTCAAGGAGCTTGCGTTGCAAGAGACCTGCCTACGTAGTGTTACAGTATTTTAAGGATTCAGAGAACTTCTCTGCATAGAATTTGAAACTGCACCAATTTTACGTTTCTCCTTTTGCGTAATACAGAAATTTTTGCAAGATTTGAAAGGAGCACAGTATGGAAGACAAAGTACTTTTATATAAGAAGAATATAATTTTATAAGAAACGAAAGTAAAGTGTTAAGTGCAAGTTAATTTAACTTATTAATCAATAAATTTCATGGAGCTACAAATTGAGAAAAGTAAAACGCCTTTGTTCTTCAATGCCTTAAGGTCGTAATAATATTTTTAACGATAAGTTCGACTTCGTGACGCATCGTCAACCGATAGGCTAATATAATGTATTTTGTAATACGTATTTCTCAGTTATATACATGCGTTTCCGTACGCGCGATTGCATACGTTATATATTCTATTTTTTTTAACGGTTATCTCGTTTGTATTCTCGCGGACGGAGGAAAGAGAATCAGCTTAAATACTACGACAACAATCATTGAAACAAGCTGGTTACGTTTAGCAAATGAGAGCAAGTTAGGAGACGCCTGTTAGAGAAAACTACGGTTTCATTTAAATATTTATAGAAGCACGGCGGAGGTTTCCTGTGCGGGAAGCTCTTGTCTCTTCGCGGTTCCGACTTACCTTCAGGTTTCGTTTTCACCGCGAACGAAGAGTAAACGCTAAAAGTGGCCGTAGGAAAAATTCACTAGAAAATTCAGTCCGCCTCTCTGCGTTGCGTGTTTGCGGCACGTTTTCGTTGCGTCAAACCGCGAGAGAACGTTGACTTCGCGAGCGCGGATAATGCAAATGTATATGTTTCCCACATTCTTTCTCCAAATTCTCGAGAAACATAATTCGCGTTTTACATATGCGCGCGCAACGTTACGGTGAAGAAGAAAAAAAAAAAGGAAAAGAAATCCTTTCTTTTTTTCCAAACGTCACTTTGTCAACTTCTCTTTTAAAAGCTGCGAATGGCCCTAGGTTTTTCTGCCCCTCCCCCCTCCCATTGTACGCGCGCGAAAAATACGGTCACCCAATTTCCGGGGCAGTCGTGCGGTTTGCCCACCCTGAAAGACACCGCTGGACGGTGGTACCGGGCCGAACTCTTCGTAATTCAGCCGGGCCTTCGAACAAAGAATGGCCATACGTACATAGACGACAAGTCCCGGTGCTACCGCTGGAGCCCGCGTCGCTGTGAACATCGTACGAACATTGTACACTATTCCCGGCGACGATACGAGCCAGCTGGCGCGCCGCGCTCGTATTTCATCGAAGCGGGGCGGCCGCCGCCTTCTATCGACCGTTTAGTAAAGTGCCCTCGTGCGACCGTCCCGCGCCATCGCGATACGGTACGTGCCCCCTTTCGCCAAGAAACGCGGTTCGTAGGCGAAAAGCGGGTAAATGGGGGCTTCTTCGAGCAGAAGGAACGGGAGTGCTCCTATCCTATCCGCCCCCCGGTCCCCAAAGCTGCGTTTATCATTCGACTGTTCGCTCGCTGCCGATGCGGCTGTTCACGACCAACGATATCGCCCGGGCGAAATGGAGGTATATCGAACGATAAATAGAACAATCGTTAGCAAAGAAATACGAGTATACCTCGTGAAATACTTGGGCCCGATGGGATCGAATTAAGCGAGGGCTTTTAGACGTGATCTAACTTGAGAATTTTGCTGCGTGTATGCAAAATGTAATTGTATTTTTTGTACAAATATAGTTTCGATAAATTATGATAAAGTAGGAATAAATGTTATATAAAGGTTGTATTGAATTTGTACTTATTCAGACTGAAATTTATGGAATTAACACTAACTGTTATATATTATTTTTGCAGTATTACAGTGATTAATTCGCGATCAATCAACTCGATAGTATTTTAAATCATGATAGATGAATGGGCTATGATTATAGAATAAAATTGATACGAATAAAAAATTTGAAAAAAATAGATAATAATTATTAACGCGTTTCTTATCAGAAAAAAATACTTGGAATAATGTGAAAGAAACATACTTCATTTTTTTAAACTTACGTTATCTGCTTGTACATTCAAAAAAATTTTTATCATTAAATTTCTCTTTTGTATCAAGTTTAACTTTGAAAAAATATAGCAAATCTAAACATAGATTTCAAATTTTATTTTAAAAATATTTATGAAAAGGTACTGTTTTTTTTTCTATCTATATCATTTACATAAATATTAATTTACACCTTAATTTTTTCATAATAAATACATACAATAAATATCTCCCTCGATTTTTCTTCTGATCTTTGTATCAGATAAAAATACCATGAAGAATAAAAAATTTAAGAATTTGAAATGTATACCTGATTTTTACAAAACTTTTTTGACAAAACAATATTATTAATAATATCAAATATCATGATGTTTTCAATTGTTGAAAACTCTATCGTGTAGAAAGCTTAGCAAGAAGTGTAAAAAATAATGTATTTATTATTTATATATTTTATAAAAAGCGATTTATCACACACACACACACACATTTATATCTTTTATAAAAAAGTTTTTCTTTTTTTAATCTTAACCAAGCTTATTCTACTCTTGTAAAATATTTCTGTCACTTGTTTTATTTATACGAGATTTTTTGCTCTAAAAAATTTCAACCGAATGATGTATTTCGCTTAATATTTTATCGTGTAAGATACACGGTCGATATAATGAATTCTATTTTTGAGTTTTACGTGCACATAAGTGCAGTCTTGTGTGCATAATAAATTGCTTGCGCACATTCCAGAGTTACATATTGAATAATCTAGCCCATCCATTTTAAAGATACATGGATCTATGAGATTTTATATCATATTTATCAACAATATTTTCACATTATTTCTAATTGCAATTTTCATATTTCTAATACTGTTTCCATATCCATCATGTATTATGTACATATTTTCAAAAATTCATATATATATATATA
>NW_017305485.1:1623082-1623822 GCF_001594115.1 Trachymyrmex septentrionalis
TCAACTATAACATAAAAAATGTATTCAAATTATTGCAATGCAAATCAAAGTGACTAATATTTAAAATAAATAATTACGCGATTTGAATCTTTTGTCTTTTTGTAATGCATATTTAATGAAATAATTAAATTGGTCAATTCTTTGAAAAAGATTGTAGGTAAAACTTTTGAAACATTTTTTTTTCCAGTATTCGTAAATAAAAAGATTTTTTCTCATTTCTACTTTTAAATTGTTCGAATAAAAATCAAAATGAACTAGTGATAAATAATAAGTGATTAATCGCAAGTATATAACAAATAATGTCAATTATATGTACTATTTACCTTACGGTTGTTGCCTGAAGCCTCCTAGGCCTCTTCCTCCTCTCAGACTTCATTGCACTCATTCGCGAACACATAGTCGAATTACGATCTAACGCAAATCAATTAACAAATGTAATCGCGACACTTTGTTGCCGCGCGCGTACTCCCGAAATATATTATTATAATTTCATAAAACATGAAAAATAACCTAGGGTTCATACTTGTTTTTTATCCTTTTTTGCGTATTGAATTTTTTCTTTATTCTGTGGGAGAAAAAAACCTTTTTTTAAGTACAAATTTTTAAAAAATGGATGAACAAAATCATAATTTTCATAAATAATGTAAATAATTACAAATCTTAAATTTGAAATATTTTACATATATTTAACATTGATTTTATATATATATATATCTATATATATCTATATATATATATAT
>NW_017305485.1:1623922-1625085 GCF_001594115.1 Trachymyrmex septentrionalis
TTTTATTTACTTAAAAAATAAAAGAAAGGAAAATAAATATAAAACCTATAATTTATTTAATTTTATATGTATATGTATATAATATATATACATATATAAAATTAAATTTTCTATATCTCGAAATAAAATTGAAGATATTTTATGATCATTAGAAAATAATACCTACGCTATAAATAAGCTATTAATCTCACAAATAATTTAACTTACAAATTATTCACTTTGCGTTCCTTAAGTTATAATTTCTATTACACATTGATCCATAATATCTATCTTGTTAAATAGCCGTTTCGACATATTTGAACTATTAATCGCAAGAGTTATTTAATCGCGCAAACTGGAAATTGCTAATGCTTCGTAAAGAAACAGTAATTAGCACCTTTGATATTCGGCTGGATTACATTTCCAGGGATAGCGAAGACACGCACGCACAATTATCTGCTCGATGGGGTATCAACGAATGAATGACAGCACGCCGATCTTGTGTAGACATACATATAGCGCATGCACACATATCAAGGTTGCCCGCTAACTGATTTTTGTTGCTACGAAACATTTAAATAAATATAGAGAATATTCTTACATTTTAAACGATATTTATTTTAGTTTCGATAAATGGGTTGTTGTTACGTGTTTTTATATAATACTTATTCGAAGAATAAGATTAAGTCTTCTCTCTTCTCTTATCTGATCCAAAAAGTATTTATTTAGAAAAATTAATTTATTACTAAAAAATTTTTTTTTTTTGGCGTTTTTAACGGAATAAAATTGTGTGGTTTAATAAGTCAAGAAGATGGAATTAAATCACCGTAGTAAAAGTCGCGATTCGTTTTCTTGATTTATTAAAATCGCGTAATTTTATTCTTCTCAAAATGTAAAAATTTATTATGAAAGTAATCTCCATTTTTTATCACAAAAGGTTTATTTTCATATATATTTAAATGTATTATCTGTTAAATTTAATAATTCTTTTTGAATTAATAAATCAATTATTCCATATTAAATTTTTATTTCAGAAAGAACTGAATAATTTGCTAATTGCACAGTTAAAATTTGCTGCTAATTATGGTATCAGTTGAATATTTTAATTCTGAAATACCTACACATACACACACACACACACACACACACACACACACACACACACACACACACACACACACACA
>NW_017305485.1:1625107-1639546 GCF_001594115.1 Trachymyrmex septentrionalis
TATATATATTTAAATAAATATATATGATAGAAATTGATAAAAAAATATCAATATTGAATTGGTAAAATTAAAAAAAAGTTAGTACGAATTCCTAAAGAATTAAATTCAATTTTCCAATCATTAAGTTTGCATTGATAAGCTAATATTTTGAAATAACAAATCATTTTCTTTTTTTTTTTCCTGTAGTCTTATGATAAAAAATTGTACTAAAGTTGATATCATAAAATTTGTACGTTCTTTACAAGGTTAATCGTTACAAGAGATACACATGTTTCATGATACGAACATACACGGGTCAACGCATTTTGCTTCGTCGTCTGATTGGTAGCCGATCGATGCAATGGTTTTCCGCCGTGGAACTTTTTCGGACACGAGGTACCGTTTTCAGTTACAAAACCAATTTTGATAACTCGATCTTATAAGCCGCGAAAACCGTTTCGTACCAAGTTTAGCCAACGTTATTAGCTATCTATTCTCAATGGCCGTCGTACTCGCTGACTGTTGCGCTGTAAAAGAATCGGGAACGTATATCGCGTAAGATTCTTCTTACATCGTCTAAGATCGCAGCATCGACAGCGACTTGTACACATAAATTTTCCGAACAACAATCTGAAAACGCTGCCCGCGTCCGTAATCTGTTCTGTCATTTCTCTTTCATCTCGCTCTTCTTTCGATATATTGACATGCACGTGCGTTGCAATCTAACATTGCATCGTGAACTTAATAGAAGAAAAGATGATTAATTATGTACAGGACATTTAAAGATTTTGCCAATTTGCGAAAATCTGAAGCTAAATTTATTCGGTAAAAATTCAAACAATTAATTTTGTATTTCTAATATCAACGTGAACCGTCATCGTTTTTATAATTAAACGCGTAAAGGTGCTTTTAAAACAAGTTTTATGTAAAATTTAATGTGGAACAATATTTTATTATCGGCTTGCATTTGAGACACGATTTAAAAAATTTTGTTATTTTTTAAATTGGTGTACGGCATAAATGTTTTAATATTATTTAGATTTATTTTTTTTTTTTTGCACGCTGCAGAATATCCGCAATATTTCCGTAAATAATTAACGATATCCTTTCAATTCTGGTCGTGATAGTCCGAAACTCGCTGCATATATCAAAATATAGGATCACTTGTGTTAAAAAAGAAATAGAAATTTTGGGCTTGCAGAGTTCGTTGTTTTCTTGTTAAAACATGGATGGAAATGGGTGAATTTAATAATAGACGAGGTATTATTAAAATTTACTCGCGAGTTGTACGTGTTTCCAGAAAGTTTTCCTACTCGTCCTCTTTTGGCCATCTCTACAGGGATAGGTGGATCCGAGGGATCTCATGGTAGCAGTGCATCCTCGCCGAGGAACGTTCAACTTTCCCGATTTTTCATGAAACTCGCAGTACTTGCGTGACTCGCCGGGATACTACTACGCCGAGCAAGACGTAAGGTACATCCGGGGAAAAAGTAAAGACACGTCGCGGAAAAACGGACGGTGTACTCCGGGTGACACAATGTCGGTGTGTTATGCAGCAGAGAATGTTTCAAAGCTTTCTTTTTCTGTCTTTTACGGGTAACCCGTGTAACTAGAATGTCTATTTACTGAGGTTTTCATCTTGGTTATCAAAGTATTCTCTACCGTAGCGATTAAAATGCGCACTCGGCCCCGCTGAGAGACTTCTGATTTTCAAGCGTTTTATTTCGAAGGGACGTTCCTATCGCGACGAAATGGAACAGCGACGAATTCAGACTTAAGTCACGATATCGTGACGAACTAAAACGCTGAACGATATTCTTGTAACTTTCGAAAAGGAAAATGCAAGCTCGTAAGTAGGTTAAAGATGTCGTTCCTTCCTGAATTCGTCAAAGCAATATCCAGAAAAGTTTGCAGCATAATTGTGTCTTAAAAATAAAACTTTTTGAAAATGTAAGTTGTCACGTTATTTCCCACAGCAGAATTTTTAACTTTGGAAAATGTAAGAAACGGAACGTTGTCGATATTACAGCGTGTATCATGAAAATGTCATTTTAATGTTGGATCGTAGAAGCGGTTATTGCAACTCCCGTGATGCCATAATTCGAAACGACCTTTCCCTTAGAACCAATAAAGTACGACCCATTGCAGCACGGATGACGATAAATCAGACGTAACGAATAAGATAAGTCGAGCACGAGACAAAAACAAAGTTTACAACGAAACATAAATCACGATTATTATAATGTTATACATGTAAGATAACCTCATATAATCTTTCATTGATCTCTTAATATCGTTTTCGTTTTTGACGTCTCTTGTTTTGTTATTATATTATTCTTTAATTTTATATTGTTTTTTTTTTATATGTACAGTGAGTGCAAAACGTATTCGTGCAAGGAAATTTTTTATAAAGAAAGTCTTATTTGTAGAGAATAAATATTAATTAGCAATTTTATATACAATGAATACATTCTTACAAACGAACTTCGCATGTATTCCTGATTTTAGAAATTAAATTTCTCGACTGTACGAATAATTTTTCGCTTATTTTTCAGATGATATATTTTCTATAATTAATATACATTTTTGGTATATATAATAATTTTAAGAAACATACAGTCTACTTTATTCTTTATGAATAAATTTTTAATTACCCAACAAGAAATAATCATCAATTAAACGCCGAATCGACGTCAAATTCGTGTTGAAATCGATATTGATTCGACATCAATTCGATGTTTCATTTCTCACTGGATAATATTTACTTTTTATAAATAAAGTTTCTTTAAAAAATATTTTCTCTGTGTATGAATACTTTTTATACTCACTGTATATTATTATCCTGCCTTTGTCTCATTGCTTCTTATTTATCTCTCTTCCCTTTTTTTATATATTATTTTTTCTAATTCTCCTTATGTTACTACTTTTTGTTTTTTTTTCTTTATGTTCTTAGAGTGCTTATCCTAGAATTATATATCTACTATCTCTTGGAGTAAAATCTCGTTCCAAAAGAGTTAAAATACCGCCACTTGAAAAAGTGTACAAAAATTACACTCTTGAATAAGAACGGCAAATTTTCACTCTTCTTTTTTAAGTGAGATTTCACACTTTTAGAGTGAAATTAAAAAAAAAAAGGGATGAGATTTCTTCTTGAAACAATTCACTTCAAAAAAAGAATGAAAATCTGTCACTCTTATGCAAGAGTAGCAGTATTTTAGCTCCTTTAGAGTGAAATTTCACTCTAAGAAATTTAGAGAGAATACAATATAATAAAAAAATACGTATAAATCATATACTTATTTTGAAATACATCTTTTTATCATATCTTCTGAACTTTACTCTAGATATTAATATTAAACGATGCTAATACAGGAAGCAGATGTAACAAGTTTCATTTCGTCGCGAGAGCGAAATGTTTCTCCGCAAAACGGATTATTCGCTCCTCTCGCAAATCGCTCTTTCGTGACACCGACTTGATTTTCTTTTTCAATAAACGTTTCGCACATTGTTCAGGAAATAAAGTGGACCAGTCAGACAATCCGTGCGCATAACGGGAGGGTTAAGCACGGCGTGAATCAACGTTGATGCCGGCTCAAAGCTCCCGCATTTTTGCGGGACGCGACTCCACGGCAGCATCACGCGCGCGCACTTTTGCGAATGCTAGTGTGCATAGTGAAGCAAAGTGGGGCAGGGCATGACAGGGTCGAATGAAATCTGCCGCATGAAATCTCGCGGTGATATACACTGGTTTATTCCACTATCACTAAACCCCGAGACTTCATCTGCCATCTACTCTCCTATCTTCTCTCTGTCTTCCTTTACGCACTATCGGTCCTTGCGATGCGTTTACGTGAGAAAGGAATTAACGCCATGACGAACCAACATACGAATTTACAATCGACCCTTAACCCGGGACTCGACCGATCCTTCTTCTCTCCCCCCCTCTCTCTCTCTCTCTCTCTCTATTTGTCCGCCTCTCGTTCTCTTTCTCTCTGTTACATCCATTCCTCCTCTCGCCGTCCTTGTTCACCAGTGTGACTGCGATTCATCCATCGACCCAGTTCCGAACATATTGGCGGTGTCCTTCCAACCCAACGCTCTGGAAAATGTAAAATGGATGTTTTGAGATCGCGCTGATCGGACTCCACACTAGCAGTCCAAAAATCGGATTCAATTCCTGCGCGTCCGGCGAGAGGATAGCGGATGTCGTATAATGTGACAGCATCTTCAAAGGAAGATAAGTCCATTTCCAGACTGCGGCGAACCTTCTTCTGTGTAACTACTCAGCCTTTCGCAAACTCGAAATGGTTTAAGTTTAAAACGATCACGGAAACGTGAGTATTATTATCAACATTTTACAGATACGACTTGAATAAAGATACGGTACGGCTAAAGTAAATAAATTGCAACGCTGAAGTAACTATCGACACGATAAAGGCAATTTTTTAAACATAATTATTTAATAATCATTTAAATTCGACAGTCATATTGATAATCAAATAAAAATAAGAAATTTTAATAATTCGAAAAAATGTAATAAAATTTAATATGTAAATCTATAATAAAATCATAAGATCCAATTTTGTTCGCCCACGTGTTATACACAATGCCATTTTTCATGCTATTACAATTAACAATAATGAAATATTCATAACGTATTTTTAATTTTTTTTCTTTAATTTTGTTAGAAGCTTTGTACGAGATGGAAACCAAATTTTATTACATGTGTAAAATCCAGCTTGCTACCTCGTAAAAAAGAGCACAAGAGGAAACAATGGATTAAATTCCTTTGACTCGCTTTTCTCGATATCATAGAAATCTTACGCGCAAATCGATCTCCTGGTTCTATTGATATTTCAAGTAATCACACTTTTTCAAACAAAACTTGCAATAGATTTTATGATTGAGATGCATTATTTTAAATGCTGCTTTTGTTCACTAAAAATAGATATTCATTTAAAATCATTTTAATGTAGTATTAATTAAATTAAGTATGTATTTTTTTGTGTAAAATTTTCAATTAGAAACTTTATAACATAAACCATTGATTATTCTATACTGAAATGATCAAATTTTTTAAAATTTTATCTTTTAACATATTATATTATTCATACAAAATTCGCAATTTTTTAAGTAATTTATATACATATGACATTTATATTATATATACATATATATATATATATATGTGTATGTATATAATATCGTGTTAAATAAAAGTTTTACGAAAGACTGCAAAAGTATCTAAATCACAATCTACGTATTTTTATAATGACGTAAAATTTTTACATTATCTATTTATTTATATTCTAGAAAGAGAAAACTGGTATTTTAAACATATATTATATAGCTGAAAAATAAGTCATGTTGCGATTCACGCTTCTTTAATTACGCTCATTAAAAGATTGGTGGCTGGTCGCTCCTATCATTTGTTCACGTCAAACACCACTTTCTCCACCTTTCCTGTTTTCCCAACTTACAGAGACCCGACCAAAGAAAGAGCGAGCCGCCGTACCATTAAATTAAATAGCAGTGTCCCACGGGAATTTCATGACGAGTCAAACCGGTATTCGCGTTTTTCTTTAGAAATAAAGATAAAAAAAAAGGGAGAGAGAGAAAGCGAGAGAATGTCGAAAGGACCCGCCGTTCTTCAACGTGGCCACTGGGGACCGATAAACCCGCCGCCACCCGTTCGATTTCGCGTAAAAGGGATGGAGAGCTTTATCGGTCTATCAGGTTACCCGCATCCACGCGACTTAGAATCCAATTGCCGTTAAGTGCGGGTGCGATTTATCGCGAAACAAACGGGCGGTGCTTCTTTAGGCGCACGCTAACACCGTGCGGATACCGCGGTAAGTAAAGGCGTGTCGTTACAAGAAAGTCTGTTGAAAGTTCTTCAAATTGACTTTACGTAATGAAAACATCGTTTACCCTTCCCCGACGAAATGTATAGTATAAAATATTGAAAAAAAAAAAAAGAAAAAAGAAAGTAAAAAGGAGAAGACGGGAGAAAAGATAAAGGAATATGAAAATAAAAAAATATGTATAAAGTACGAATATAAAATATAAAAAAGTTTTATATCAAAATCTCTTGGAGGGAACTTTGTTAAATTACGAGGAAAGTTTATAGGAGTAAATTTCAATTTTTATTCTTCCGTTAAAGAACCGCATCTCTTCTTTTTGGTTTAATTTAAGAATACGGGATACGTTACGTCGTATTTGAGTTTACAGACAGCTGTATATTTTGATAAAGGTTGGCGTACTCTGACGCGCGTCGAGTTCATGTATCTCGCGCGATATAAAAATGTATGACGCGCATATTGTACCGCGACATATTGTACCAGTCTCCATTTCTACGACTTGTATGAAAACAAGCGAAGTAGATAATGGTCGTGGCATAAGATTTTCTTTCACGAAACTTTAGACTCTTTCAGGTTCCGCCTTTTGAACTATACTTGCTTGCGATATGTACGCAATCCGCGAATATAGCCAGCGTTCGCATTGTTACATTACTCTTTTCCGTTTGAATTCCTCGGGAATTTTATAAACGAGTTCATAGGTACGTTAAATTCTATGTAATATATACGTACATGCGTTTGTGTTCATATGTTACAAAAATTCGCATAAATTACAACAGGATGAACAAGACTGCTATTACAGTTAATCAAATTAACGAAAAGCTCACATTATTATTATAACGTATTATTATTTTATACGACATTATCAGTAATGGAATTAAAAATTTCCATTTTCTAATTAAAAGCTAAATATGTTGCGCGCTGTTTATTAAAGACGCATTGAGTAACAAGGTAACGAGACCGAAAGACCGATTCCATCTGTATTGGACAGACCTGATGTACACAACGCGTCATCGACTATCGATTAGTCACGAGAAATAAGCGTACATACATTGTAGTGACGTGAGTACAGATCCTATTAATTCGAACTAATGGCTGTAAAACGAAGCACGACGTATAAATCGTAACGCGACAGTTGTGCGTAAGCTCGAAGTGAATTTAAACGAGCGTTTGCGATATGTGCAATTCCTTTCGGAAGAGAAATTCGCAATCAGATATCTATTCTCAATAGAAATCGTATTTTATTCTTTAAAATTTTTATACGTCATTATATTGAAGAAAATTGGCTCAAATCTTTATGTTGTAGAACACGAGAAAGAGAAAAAAAAATATAATCCATACAAAAGTTAAATTTCGTACCATTATTCCTCAAGATAGAATAATTTTATTCAAAAATATTTATTTAGTCATTGAATTTTAAATCATATACTGCATTTCATTGGTTAAAATTTTTACATACTAATATTAAATTTTCCATATTGTAGAGAGAGAGAGAGAAAGAAAGAAAGAGGACAAGACAAATAAAAAAATGAAAGAAAAAAGTGAAATTTCGTATTATTACTATAAAAGCAAAATAATTTTATTTAAAAATATCTACTTATATACAAGATGTCTCGCAATTTTTTGCCAAGCTTTTGTGTAGATATTAATTATTAAAAATTGCCAAATATTGGCAATTTTTAATAATTCTTTACTTTATAGAAAAATAATAAAAGATAAAAATTGTTTATTTTCTTCTCATAGAGGTCTAAAAATTTTTTTTTTTTTCAGAATGTTTTATCAACTTTTTAGTACTGCATTTTCTTATATTGGCAATTATTTTTGTCAACATGAGAAAATACGGTATTAAAAAGTTCTGGAAAAATTTTCAGAAGAAAATAAGCAATTTTTGTCTTTTGCTGTTTTTTTGTAAAGTTATTTAATTTAAGTAAAAAAAAAAAATATTTAAGTAAAGAATTATTAAAACCAATGTTCAGCGATTTTTAATAACTAATACCTTGTTAACTATTGCGAAAATTGCAAAATCAAAGTTGCCACAGAAAATGAATTTTAAAATTCCCTGACTTTCCCAGGTTTTTCAGATGAAATAGAAACTTTCTACGAGTAATATAAAATATGTAAATTTTAACATTTAGACTCATGGATTGTAGGAAAGATTGTCTATATTAAAAACAACGCAAAAAGAAGCTTAGTAGCATAGTACAATTTTGGGTGCAAATTCAAGCCACAACAAATGATAAATTAATTTTGGAAAAAAAGAATGCAGTTGAATGCAAAGAGGGATCAAATAAAAATACTGAATAAAATATAAATTTTAGTTATTTTATAAAAATTGTTTAAAGTGCACAAGAGTTATGAACGTATTTGACTATAAACGTCAGATATAATATTTAAAAAATTATAACAATCATTTGGAATAGAAGCAATTTCAGGGAATTGTGAGCAAATTTCGAAATTCCCGACTTTTTTATATTTTCCCTGACTTTTCTCTTTTTTCCCGGTTTTCCAAAAAAACTGTCTGTGACAACCTTGAAAATGGTAAAGGACTTTTCGACACAGTTTAATCGGCTCTATTTACACAAAAGCGCTTGACAAAAAATTGCGGGACACCCTGTATATATTACTATTTAATTGATTTCAAAATCATGCACTAGGTGAATCGAAAATACGCGTATTTCCCTTTACCTCCTCGTTCAATTATAATTTATTTCGTAAAAGTCCATGAAAAATTATATTAGCTTCAAGAAGATACTATATTCGTGCTACATCCACGAGTGCAGAAACGTACGCGATTCGCATATCTACGATTCGAAATGTATACTGCAAAAGGCGGACATTGGCCTGTCGAGATTAGGAAGTTTCGGAGTAATCTCTGGACGAGCGCACGGTTCGAAGGATCGACCGACCGGTTGGGCAGGGCGATTACGGACGCAAATGCGCGCAATCGGAAGCTGTAACGATCATTAGCCTATAAATCCCGGTCGAATCCACTTACGGGGAAGGGCGCGTTCGTGCATAAAGGCGAGGATAAATTCCTCGACTCGAGTCGAGATACTCACTCGAGGGATTTCGTGAAATATTCGCGACTATATAAGCCATCTCCGCGTTTTCTCTCTCCTACCTCCCCGTCCCCTCCCCGTCCCCTCTCCGTCGTAATTTCTGTCCCGTGTAATTAGAACAATCCTTTGACTTTTCTGCCTCTTCGCGTTGATGCCGCGTCATTCCCGGGGAAGATAAGAACCGAGACGGATGCGGCTACGGAGTAGCCGGATAAGAAAAACACGAATGAAAGACGGGACAAGGAAGGACAGACGGCAACTAAGCAGCTAAATAAGTATTCGACGCTATAATTGACACCATCTTTCTATACCATTTCGTAACAACAACGATGTTATCGGAGAACGGTGTCTCCATTTGTCTCTTTTTTCCATCGCGTTTGACGTCTTTATTTAACGTCGCGCATTGTTCCCGCATTGCTATCTTCTACATCGTATTTAAAACGATTCAAACGAGTCGAAATGAATGTCGAAAAGTGCACAGTTCTCTTTGAATGATTTTATTAAGGCCTTTAATATTCTTTTTAGTGACATTCAATTGCGACATTAAAAGCACTCGCACACGATATAGATGAGAGGGTTTATGTTAACATTAACGCGCTTTGAATGAAATGTCGTTTCGAAAATCTATACGTGGTATTTTTATAAAAATTGTTCAAATGTTTTATTAAGCTCCGCTTACGTTATCCGATTTTGTAGCGTTGTAATTTTATAACCTCGGTTTTATAACAGAAATATCCAAAAATCAACGCGAGATAAAAAGAAAGTTGACAATGCGATTTTTCCAGTTGCGACCATAGTTCAATATTAAATTCAATATAGTGCATTGTTGGCAATATTGTCGATGAAATATATTGCGAACGCGCAGCTGGTTATAATATATATCGTATTGAGGCGGTTTTATGCAAGAGTTCAAGTTCTGTGTGCGTGTGCTTTACGTGTTAAAGTTTTACAACTCGATTTATATTCCTGCGCTATATATTTCAAATCGTAATTCGTAAACGGGGTGTAATTACATTTTAACACGCAGTGCCTATACTGTTTGGAGCACTTAAATGTCAAAACCGGATCTATAAGAGATCATTTATAACATCGATTGAGAATCTTTGGAATTCTGTGCCAATCTCCTTGACGGTGATCTTTTCAAGAATGTCTCGTGATTTGCGCCGAAGGTGAGATAAATGGTTGCAAATTATCAGTGTCAATAATAGTCATCCGGCATTTATCAATAAATGTCGCTCATTTCTTTTAACGTTGCAATATTAACGCAAGTAGATATTTACAAGGTTTTTTTTCTATTAAAAATTATGGTCCCCTCACAAAATGTTGGCATTTACACTGCAATTTTCCGAGACCGGTTTATGTCAAAGATAATGGGATAAGACGTCAAATATCGCGTTGACGTCAAACATTTTTATTTGAATTTAATTCGATTATCCTCCTTATTAAGATAATACTATTTAATTGTTATTCCAATCTTAAAAATTCCATGCTTAATCATGCGCAGTATAAAAAATAAAAAACTTGGGACAATAATTTATGCAGATTTTTTCAGATTTTTCTCAAAAAAAAAAGACAGTATGATAGAAACATGGTAAAAATATGGAACGAACGGTTTTGAATAAAGTATTTAAAAATTTGGTTAGATACATTTAAAAATAATTTTGCTCTAATTTTGAATCATCAAAATAATTATATAGAACGCTTAACGTCGATGGAAATATAAAAAGTTTTAACATTCTAGCAATCAATTTGTGCGTCCTACATAATTATTTTGATAGTGCAAATCGAATTATTTTCACAGATACATATCTACTTAAATTTGTAGATACTTCAAACCATTCTTTCCACGTATAAGAAAATAATGAAATGTAAAAATATTTCACAAAAAGATTAGAATAATTTTGTAATTGTTTAAATTATTTCTCAACTGACTATTAAAATTTGGAAACTGACTTTTATACGATTTTTTTCACTAATTTCTATGAAAATTTCGGACGGAGTATATCATATGTTTAAAATCAAGTTAAGCGTCTTTTACCGAGAATCGCTCAGTAGTTCATCAGTCCTTATATGATTAATGGTAAAATTATTGGCTTTCAAAAGCAGCTTAAGGAAGCTGAAAGTCGAGATTCGCGCATCGAAAACGTACGAGACACAATACCACCACCGCGTTTAAATGTTGAAAGCGGTATCGAGAGCAATATTTCTCCCAGAGAACAATACGATACAGAGAAGGATAGAGGCAACTGCCGCGACAATGTTCGCAGTTACCGCCGTCAGGAAACGCACGCGTAACGACCATTACGTACTACGTTTACTCTGCGGATGCATCCACCACGGCGCTTTATATCGGCGCCGATGCGATGCACCATAGCGCAACACTCAACCGTCCAAAGACGAACGCGACCCTTTCGAATGCGCCCAAGGGGATATCGAAGTGGGAAAATTTATCTCGGATCGGTAATGGGTCCCGATCGGAACGCGTAGCGCCGACCGATTCGCTATGTCGAGTTTCGCGGTGACGAAGTAGCTTCCGGGATAGCACAGTAGTTGCTGCTCCTCGTCGTGCGCATCCCCCGGAGGATTTCCGAGCGGCTGCCAATATAAACTCGAGGAGACAGACGGAGTAGCGCAGCCGGATAACCAGCATCAGCGCCTTCTTTTCCCCCTCTCCTCGCGTTGTCGACGTCGTCGTTGTCGTCGTTCGGCCGCGTAAAGTGTCTCTTACGCGAACCTTGCCATAAAAATGGAACCGCTCGCGCGTAAATGTGTTTGGTCTTCGATCGTGAGAGTCTCTTCCTTTATACAAACGAGCGCGTTGTTCGAAGGAATTTTTCAGAAGCAGAGCAAGCAACGTTTCTGTCATCTCATAAGAACGTAAAATTTTTCATACCGAAGAGAGTCCGACTGGTAGAATAATACATAGAATAACGATTTCTACCCATTATTGATTTCTTTACCCAACTGAACTTCCGTTGTGAACTCGATTAAATTTTCAGTCAATTTTCCAGTATTAAATTTTTTTATGTATTTTTAACGATGTATTTTTAACTACTACAATTGACATTCGTGTAACTTTTATAATCAAAATGTGCTACACATAATACATATTTATTAAAACATTTACGCTATCTGTAATTTTGAAAATATTATTGCACGGCACCGAATCAAATTAACGGAAAAAATAAAGTTCTATTAGAATATAACGCAATTTTATAATACAGATTTTATTTATCCGGAGTATTTTAACGGAAGTACACGTTGAATTCAGCTGTGTCAATAGCGAATTGATACATTGTCGACCGATTGAATGCGAATGCCTGAATGGATGCACAAGTAGCCCTCGATAACATACTCCAATGACGGCTTTTCATTTTGTAATAGGATCATAATAAAAGAAAAAGAATTATATTGTCAGCGACGAAAATAGGGGTCAATAGAGTAATCATTAAATTCAAATCAGTGCAGCATTCGCTGTCAACTATCTTCTCGCTCTTCATTTTTCATCGTATCGAATCTCACTCTATCAAATCTCTCGTCGTAAAGTACTGTATAACTATAACTTTGACTCAGATCACTGTGCAATCAGAATTGAAGCAAACTTGCTACATCTTTACTTTGCAGTTTTTTCAAAGATAGGTATAACGCAACATATTAAGCAATTTGTTTCATTTGTTAATTGAATAAATGTCCATTGAGATAGTTTTTATGCCGATCTGTAATTATAGATAATATGAAGAGTCATCGGTTATCCGAAGAATGCCTATCCTTTTTTTTCTAGCATTATTATCATCTATAATTTCCTCGTTTCGCAGAATCTACATGCTCTTTCATGATAGTCACGTTCTACGTGCAAGTTATTACGCCTAAGTGGAAGGAATTCGATCAGGCTAAATGCAATTTTACTCATTTATGTACAGAACCACATCCCGTACATAATTATTGCGCCGACAAGCACGATTTTCTGTATGTGCTTAATAGAATTCGGCAATAAATCGCGCACGTACGCCATTCTGACATTAAATTAACTCGTGTATGTGGAGATTGGCGCGCGAAAACCGAGTGCTATAAAACAAGAGCGAACGCGGATCGTCCGAAATCAGCAGATTGCATCGTTTATCACCCACTGTCCGAAAATCTATGTATACGATATGCGCAATTTATTCGAAACGACCATTTAACGGTATGCAGCGTGTGCAGGTTTGATTTTAAATACCATCTACGGCATACTTAACCGAATGTAATCGCGCATGATGATGTAATTACTGCGATTCCGCCAGGGCTCGCAAAAAGGTGAATGCAAACAAATTTCCAATACGAGGTTAAATAATTTAAAATATTTCTTTGGGATACAAGTGTGTATGTATAAATATTATACAATCACCGTGCAATACCTTAAAGTCGGAAATATTGTACGGAATATACTTGTAACAGTTTGAGTTAATAATTGGCTAATGATATATTTTTAATATAAATTATTGAAATTTTTAATAATAAATGATTTATTAAGACCGTAATGTGAATACACAAGTAAGAATTTAAAGCCTATAACGGTCGAAGCTGGATCTTTAATACTTTAAATAATTCAATGTGAATTTTATATATATATATATATACAATATATGTATTTGCATACATACCATATTTGTAGTCTTTCGAACTGCGCGTTGAATTGGTTTTCCAGATATATTATAACGCAATTAAACTGTAATAATGTCGCAAATTAAATTAAATTGATAAGCAAATTTTAATAATTTGATACTCAATCCGATATCATATTAGAAAGATGTTAATGTACTGAAAAACTGTAAATAAATTTATTGCGAAAAATACCTCGATCGGAAGTTGAACCCGGATCTCTAAGCTTTTAGACTCGAGGCGTCGAGTGGCTTGTCGCTCGGTGCGATTAATTCGCGATTTGTGGATCCGAGTTCAATCTTTGCGCTCATATACGCGATTTTTCGCGTTTAAGGAGCCGAAAATAACTTCATTTGGTTTAAAAGATCTTTGATCATCAGTGCCGTTCGGATCCAACGTTAAACTGTGTAGGTTACATATATCAGTGGATATATATATATATATGTATATATATATAATACACATACAGGGCATTCTGTATTTTCTTATAGATATTTGTACCATTTATATATCGATTAACATGTATTATATTTCTTTATAAATTATCATATCAGATTTTTTTTTACCGAGACTTTTACTCGACGCCTCAGTAGTCTAAAAGCTTAGGACGTTCGTACTGTGAAAATAAATATAAGAGATCCGGATTCGACTCCCGGCGGTAATATTTTTCGCATAAATTTATTTATAGTTTTTGACATCTTTCTAATATGATATCGGATTGAGCATCAAATTATTAAAATTTATTTGTCAATTTAATTTAATTTGTGGTATTATTACAGTAGTTTAATTGCGTTTATAAGTCCGGAAAACCAATTCGGCGCGCAGTTTGAAAGACTACAAATATGGTATATATAATATTATACATATATAGTATATATATATATATATATATATATATATATATA
>NW_017305485.1:1639646-1640937 GCF_001594115.1 Trachymyrmex septentrionalis
AATATTAATGAGAAGATTGTGAAATCGTCACGATATTTTCGTGATACATGTATATTGAAAATCTCGAAACTTATTGCTTTAATTAAATTTATAATATTTTTATACTCTTGATTTCAATATTTTTAATATGACTAGGTTTATAGAGATGAGTAATAAATTCAAATATCAAACATTTTAAAAGAATAAATATTATATAATATTTATATATGCATATCATATTTTACTGCTGCATTTATTACAATTGCAAACTCAAATTTTATATTCTAATAAGAGTTATCATGAGAAAAAGCTTTTAATTTTTTTATTTTCTGTGATTTTTTTTTAAATATATGTTTATATTTGACATCATTTAACAAATTCATTGCATTTCAGCAAAGATAAAGAATAATTCAGCACTCACCGAAACGACGTGTTAAACGGGAGCACAGTTGTAACACGAGAAACCAATCATTGATTAGTAGAATGTCTCGATCTGTAAAATACAAATATATCTATATTGTAACAATACTCGCAATAATTAATATTGCAAAACGTGATTATTACTCAGATTGATCTTTTTGGTTTTTAAAGATACTTAAAAAGAGAATTACATAAATATAGTACTTTTTTATACGTATACATTTATAATATTTGATAAAATATATACATATACTACTATATACATATGTACATATATGTATATATAATAAAATGTATGTTTTATTTATGCAATAAAGCATAAATAAATAATAATAATACTTCTTTGATAAGTTGCTTTTTTCTGACACTTGGAAGATATTCAGTCGCAAGAAGATATTCACACAGTTAATTATCACGCGTACGCTAATCACAGGATATACGACGGTACTTTACTCTGGCACTCTCTCGTCGTTAATCGCACGTAATGTTAATGCACTTTACTATGCATTGAGAACAACGCGAAAGGATGCAAAATCTTACGAAAATACAGCGCGCTTAATTCTTACGACGTTTTGTGGATTTGATGGAGCGAAGGAACTTGGAGTGAAAAAGAATTTTGGTCAATAAATTTGGTCATTAAATTTACGTTGTTAAATAAAAGTAAGAGCACACGAGAGGCAAAATGTCAGCCAACTGTTATGTCGCCTACCAGCCTTGAGTTTTGCCGCGCGAAGGTCATCGTGTTTACAAAAGAGTATGTTCATATATGTATTATACGCCGCGCGTCAATCGTTTACTGTTTTCATAAAATATTTAATGTATCTTAGGCGAAACGTAGGTAGGCTATACTACCAAATATGTTCCGTTTCCCGTTCCGTATTTGTTTACTTTG
>NW_017305485.1:1641037-1643637 GCF_001594115.1 Trachymyrmex septentrionalis
TAAACGTATACTACCAAATATGTTCCGTTTCCCGTTCCGTATTTGTTTACTTTGAATCAAGCTTTGAACTGATAGACGATCCACGCGGGCACCGCGCGGCTTTTCTTTGCTTGAATTGCCCGATTCACGATTATTCGTGCATTACCTTGCGTACGTCGAACATTTCAATACCCGAGAATTTAAAGTACGACGCGAAATATACGATGTCAAGTCGATGCCAAGTACTTTTCGTAAGTAATGTGAGCAAGCAATAACTGTCGTCCGCAAATTTGCTGTAAAAATCTTGTGATTTTCGTTTTCGATTAATTCAAATTGTACTTCGAACGAATAAATCGAGCAAGATACATCTAGCCCAACGACACACACTCACGAGAATTGCAGGAATTTTTACATCGAAGTTGATAATTTTTTTTTCTATAACGAAGAATGAATTGCGATTCAAGGAATAGATTACACGACGCACGGAGCGACACATGTCCGTCTATTTAAAAAAAGAATCTGGTAACATTTTTCAAATATTGAATGAATAATTTCCAATCGAATGTTTGATTAATATAAATTAAATATAATTTTTTATTTTTTTTAATATTTGATATAAATATTTAATATTTTATATGAATTACTAAAAACGGTTGATTGTATTATTATATTTAGTAATACTTACTAAATACTCATAGCGATTGGACGCAGATTAAAGCGGTCGTACACAAAATAACGTAAAGATACGTTTATACATAAACATAGAAATCGATCAAATCCTGAGATACTCAATACATTTTATTATTTATGTACTATTAGATAAAATATGTATTTTATAATTCGAAATATTTGCATTTCACTTTTATACTCAAATTAAATCAGTGTACAACGGCTTTAATATGCGCGCTACTTTTTCCAATCGAATTCGTCATTAGAAAAGTAAAGTTATTTTTGATTATATTAACCGAACATTTGATTGGAATTATTTCACTCAACACGATAGATATTACCAGATTCTTTTTTCAGAACCGAATAAACGAACCGTTATTACGTATTACATGTAAATTTGTTCGAAAAGCATTTATATTACTTTGAATGAAAAGATATTTTTATAGAAATGGCTTGAGCTAAAACTTGAGTAAAAAATCAGTAAAATAGATAAGTATCAGATCGGTATATGAGCATTTACGGAGCGAATTTTATGCAAAGTTCATGCGTAGCATTGGCCAACTTCGATCGCTTGTAACTTGAGAACAAATTACAACTTCATTTTTGTATTAGAATAATTTCAATTCTAATTCATCTTCAAAGTTTGTTATTAAATTATTGTACAGTGAGACATCGTATATATAAAATGCCGATATACAGTTTCCGAAAGAGTGAAAATAAATTCTTCCACGAAGCAAAATTCGCGACTAATAGATAAGAGGATCTTATTCCTTAATTAACTTCCCGCTTGAGCTTAAGTAGAGTCTTAATTTAAGATTTAATTATTACCTTAATATTGAATATTGAAAGATTATAAGAAATGATGGCATTCGATTTTCATTAAATCGACTGTAAATTAACATGTGGAATACCTACGATCGCTAGCTGGGGAAAGCTGCTTTATTTCTTAAATTAATAAAGCAGTAAATCAATAAAGCAATGAAAGCGTAATATAGAGTGAGACGCGTGAAACTTATTAAAAATAGAGAAAATTACTTCTTTATGAATGAAAATGATTTCTGAATCCAGAATTTCGTATGTTATGAATAATAAAAAAAGGATTTCAATATAATTCCATCAACGAAAATATATCATTCATGAAAATACGTGTCACATTTCTTACCACGCTCTTATATGACATTATAGATTTATACGCTTGAAATATATATTTTCCCCTTGTTATTATAGAAATATCATGTAAGGTAATTTCGATTGGATTGAAAAATTCGCTTTTTCTATTTTCAGCACCTCCGCAGAAGGTGGCAATCAGTAATCATCCGAAGAAGCAGGTAATCGAGGTGAAGGTGGGCGAATCGCGGCGCTTAGAGTGTATCGTTAGCGCGGCGAAACCAGCCGCCTCGATCATTTGGTACCGCGGAAACACGCAGATCAAGGGCGGCGACACCACTATCGCCGCAATCTCCATCCAGGGTGGTAAGTAGTTACGCTATCCTGTTACGCACGTTGATATTCGATTACGATAATCCCGCGCGCGAATGAATATATCATGGTTATTACGCGACGAGGATTAAATGACCGCCGTATTATATGTACGTATGCACAGATAAGCGCATTTCTGATCTAATAACGCGGTACCGTCTAATTAAATTTCGCGACCGAATATAAATAGTCTTCTCATATGCGCGTAAAAGCGAGCTTTCGAATTAACATTATTCTACCATACTGATATTTGTTTGCTTGTTATATTCAACGTAACTGTCAAGGATCTTGTTGTGCATACTGAAAATTAAAGAAAATTAATTTTTACTAAATACTTGTTTAAATATTTCTAAGTAAAGAACTTACTAAATGTAAACATATGTTTATTTTGATGCAAGAACCGTTAATTAGATTATTTAATTATCATTTTTTTAAGTAAATTTTAATACGAATAAATTTTTACTTTTGTTAGG
>NW_017305485.1:1643737-1655563 GCF_001594115.1 Trachymyrmex septentrionalis
AACCGTTAATTAGATTATTTAATTATTATTTTTTTAAGTAAATTTTAAGACGAATATATTTTTACTTTTGTTAGGACTGTAAAGAAATATGTATTAAGATTTAGTAAATTTTCTTTCAGTGCGTTAATTTCTTTTTTCATTAAATTCTGAATTGCGGAAATATCAGAAAGAGATTGATTAAACTCTTTCATTATAAATAACTGGCGACTGTTATTGATACTGTAAAGTGAGTGATAACAGAAATTATCGACAAGTTCAACGTATACTTCACGTATACTTTCTAAAAGTTTGAAAACACTTTTTAAAAATTGACGTAGAATTGATGTTTGGGATTACTTACTTCAAATATCTTTTTTATATCAATGTGTTTTTTAATAATAATTCTTCAGAGTCAATAGCAATTATTGAATCTACCCAAGCAGAACAACAAGTCAAAATGTCGAAATGACTTCAAGATGATCGTTAAAAGTCATTTTTTAATCATTTCCGATTCATTTTAGTGTCATTTTGACATTATCGTTACTTGTCGTTCTGCTTGAGTAAAAAATTATTAGTTAAAAAAACATTTTTTTTCTTGTTAAGGATATTTCAACAAGCAATCCGAAATGTTACGTGAATGACAATAAGAACACACGGATCTTTTTAAAGAATAGGATTTGCTTCATTGAAAGTAATTTTATTCTAACACATATACGTATTTCTTTATCTGTATTTTTGGGTATTTTCGTAATTGGAGAAAAAAATTTCGTAACCAGAGAAAACATTGAAAAAGGAGACAGCTTTCTATTTATCTTTCAACGGTTGGAAGCGAATTAAATGCATGAATTGTATAAAAGATTCTTGCAGTAATCCAAATACTCAGGAAAAGACGTAAAAGGCATTTGAAGGATTCCCAAATCTTTCAGACGTCTAAAAATCCTTTTTGCTACGTTCTTTACGGTCTTTTATATTCCCTGAGTTAGTCAAATTCGTCGTAATTGCAAACTAGACGAAATACGCGTGAATATACAGCATTAAGATAGGATCCTAAGCTAAGCATGCGAGCACGAACAAGCATGAATAAATAATCTTAGCGAAATAGCTGTAGACCGTACCGATCGCACTCATTGGAGTAAACTGTTTATACGTGTTCGTTCGCGCACGTCTCGCTCAGTCTAGATTCGGCTTAGCGCACGATATTCGAGAGGCGAATAAGTAATCTCGCGTTTTCGTAGGAAGCCGTTCTCGGGCGACGCTCATCGCGACGCGCATAGAAGTGGGGAAAAAGATTGGGACGGCATCGAGACGCCTCTCCCTCTTAGCGCCGCTTCCAGTTGCCAAGTGCATCTTCGATCGATCCCGTGACACACAACTCTGGCCGCGCTCCAACTACCGAAATTGACATTCCTGTCTCCCGCTCGCGCTACCGCGTTGCGTTTTTACATTCGGCCGGAGACAACCCGACGAGACATCAAACGATTGCATCGGCCGGTTTTACCACCATCCGGCGCGCAGGGTTAAAATATACTCGTATATCCCGATAAGAACATCGATAAATAGCGTGGACGAGATGAACAGAGACGCGACGCGACGCGACACGATTATACGATGCACGGGGTGTGTTCGTGAAATGAATACTGACTAAATTTTTGCAAATACAAGCTCGTAGTCGTCGAAAGTAGATAAGAAAAGTTTTCTGCGAAATGTGATGCATAAAGACGCTTCATTAACTATTTCGATGAACAGGAATGAACGAATGAATATCCAATGAATGCAGAAATTGCTATTTCTTGTCGGTGATGAAATATTAATCTAGAAAAAGGAAGGATAAAAGAAAGAGTAATAGAGATGACTTAATTTTACAAAATGTAGACCCGTCTCACATAGCACTAAATAATTTTGATTACAGAAATTAAACTTCAACATAAAAGTGTCGTATAAAAATATTAGAATATCACTGCGGCGTTTTGCATAATAACTCTAGTTGCCGTTTTATTGTTTAATTAACTGTGTGATTGGTTCAATATATTATAGAAATTTAGCTGCATATGTTTCGTGAATTCTACGTATATATATTCGACTCGAATGAAATGCATGGAGAAGGAAAGTCCGCACTTCTACGAACATTGCGATTATTATCGCGTAACGCGAATTTATTATCGGAAAATATACGTAAGCAGACTGTGATGAATTTGTAGGTATTTAAAACAAATTTGCTCTTTACATTTAGCGGATTATTCGATTGAAGTTAAAATGAGTATTTTGATATTATTTTACATTACGTTACATATTTTAATATTATCCCTGTCGGTGTAACATGAACATCAATTCCATTGCAATTTATAATACGTTTTAAAAACAGGAAATAATGTTTAAATTCTGTAATTCACTGTAATGAAAATCGCACCATCCATGAACTTATTTTTGTAGGCACGAAAATAGGCTGCTTTTACGAAAAATACAACATTTCTTCAATTTTCACTCGCGCAATAAAAATTGTCTCTTTTTCTTTGCATCGATAGATAATATTTAATATTTTTAATATTGTATCCGACGTCAACGTTATTTAACGTCAATGTTATTTAATTTTATAAGGAAAAGGAGTGACAAATAGCTATGCTGCAAATCCTTGTGTGTAACAAGTGTTTTGATATACATATATGTTTGATTTAGTTTTTTGTAACAAAAAATAATACTATATACACATTTAAAGTGTAAATCCATTTTCTTGCGCAGTGTATAGTGTGTTATTTTAATGAAAAACTAAATCACACTCATATATGGAGGCACTTATTTCACTGGAAATCCAAATGTGGAAAAAGTGACTTCGATATATGTGTGTGATTAGTTTTCCCTGTAAAAATAACACACTGCACCGCATACAGAAATGGATTTACACATTTAAACGTGCAGTATAGTGTCATTTTTACACAAAAAAATAAATCACACACATATGTTGAAGTCACTTTTTACACACTTGGATTTGTAGTGTACACATTTGGATTTGCAGTATATAAAGCTATTAGATGCGCTCTATCTAACAACAGCGATGCTGCGAACAGCGTGAAGTTCTACGTGCAGAAATAAATCGCGATCGTCGCTGTTTCCTTTGTTACGAGATGCTTTATTCGCATCTCGCTCGTCATTCTAGCAGCAATCTTTCCTCGACCATTACGCATCCAGTCAAACCCCGGTGAGAGCGTTTGTATCTCCGGCGTTTGTGTCTCCAAAAACCGTGTGGATTGCAGCGTGCGGAATAAAGAGTCATGCATCGTGCTTTCGCTGTAAAAGCTTGTCCGAAGCTTTTAACGGAGATTTAAAAAGAGATTCACAACGCGAGTACGCGTATCTTTCTCGCGTAACGTTACGTACACTCGCGACTATAATATAAATTATCTTTGTGCGCGTCATTTATGAATAATTCAACTTTCTTCATGAATCTCGAATTAATTTGACAATTTCCACAAATAATCGAGCGATTAAAGTCACGATCAAGGATCGATATCGCTCGGCATTGAAATTAATTTTGCTATGAATTCAAACATTCAGATATTCATCAATGAATATGGCCGATTATAATTTAATTTTTTTTTTTTAATATTTAAAATTGATTTTATAAATTTTAAAGACGCGTAATATATGTAATTTAAATATTGGAAGCAATTTTTTCGGATAGCTCTCGGAAAATTTTAGATAGTATTATTAATAAAATATTGATGTGTCATCATCTGCGTTTTCTCGAAATTGTTAAACAATTATAAAAAAGCAAACAATAATAAAACATTAAAGAAAAGTGGTTAGTTGCTGCTATCAGATAACAGTAAATGACAACTGGAACTTATGGCAACTTGCTACTCCACATTCTTGAAATCCTCGTCGAATAACGTGTATGGTAAAACAAAAAAAAATAATATCTAGTCAAAGAAAAGTAGTTTTAATTTCGCTATAAAGTGGAGGCAGGTGGCAGGTGATATTTATTTCGCGATTTGCGTGGTCAATGTTTCAGACAAGGAGAAGCCTGGGGAGACGAAGGAATTGCTCAAATACGACACTCACGGTTCTATTACCATCATGCCTACGGCGGATGATAATGGGATGGATTACACCTGCGAGGCCAGCCACCCGGCAATTCCCATAGATAGGCCTATGCGGGCTACCATTACACTTTCCGTTTTCTGTAAGTATTGTATTATATTTGTTACAAAAACATGTACCCGCGTCATCACTTATGTCATGACGCCGTTACCTTAATATATTGTCGTGAAAAACGTATAGCGAGCGTTATACGAAATTAGAGTTCGTATAAGCATTATCGAGTCGAGTTTCATTTCAAATTCTGCTATCTTTAAGGATGTATTAGATGCATTATCTGTCTGCAAAAAATAGAATTGAAAATTTATACTTTCCGTATACAAATGAATATTATGTGCGCAAAATTTGCTCATTTTATTTTAATTATCTTTTTGAAAGACATGTCTATTTCTTATTAATGCAATTTTTTAATTCAGATTCTAAATCATCGCGAAATTTTTTATATTACTTTTATATAACTACAATATAGAAAAATCTGTAATTTTTTTCATTTCGTTAAAAATATCCGTGTAATACATCCTTAACTTTACAATGCTTTATTTGTGCCGGAAAATAACGCGAATTCTACTTATACGCGAATAAATGCTTTCTATTATAAAATAGAATAATAAGAGGTTAACTTTGACAATTTAAATAATATGCTATAATATATGTCGCGGTAATAGTAAAATTATTTAGCGTTCGCCAACAAATGAAATTCATGTAACAAGTTAGGTTGAATTTATTACGCAATATAATCCTCAGAACGAATGGCAATTTGCCAAATGTATGTACAGAAAGTTTAAATGCGCGATACGGACGGAAGTATATGTCGAGCTCTTCTCAAATCTTGCATACGCGTCGTCACTTTAAGTGATTTGAGCTGAGAATGACTTTCGTTCCCAATTATCCGGATTATGTTTTCAAATGAGTTTCGTTAGCACGACGCCTTCTTTCTGTACAACGGCGTAACGTCGGCGCGGCGTCTGTTTTGCAGATCCACCTGGTCCACCGTACATAGAGGGCTACACCGAGGGTGAGACTGTGCAACGCGGTCAAAATGTGGAGCTCGCCTGTCGATCACGCGGCGGAAATCCGCAGGCGGAAATTGTCTGGTACAGGAACGACGAGAAGGTCACGGCGGCCCATCGCAGAGGCCCAGGCGTCAGCGAGAACGTGTACTCGTTCATCGCCCGAGCGGAGGACGACAAGGCTCGCTACAGATGCGAGGTCTCCAACATCATGAGTGTGCAACCCATGAAAGTACACGTCGATCTCACCGTACTGTGTAAGTGTGCGCGCCTACGATAATTGCGCGCGATTAGGTAGCGGTGCAAACGCATTGCAAATTACATTTCGAGAAACGCTCGGAGAAACCCTCCGTTCCCTGCATTCATTCCCTGTGCGTTACACCCATCCTTCATATAATTGCATGTTATTATCGTCTCTTATATTAATCGGACTAATGGACTTTTAATTTTTTAATACATTTAATACTTTTAATACATTTAATAATGCTAATATATACTAATCCCTATGTAATTGTATGTTATCATCCTTTTTGTATTAATATGATGAATAACGCAAAATATCTTAATTTAATTTATCCACAATAATGTTCGATAATTTTATTTATATGGCTTAATGAATTAATAATTTTCGAGGATGATTTAATTGACATAAAATTAACCTCAGATGCTAATTTCAAAAAGTGGGTAATAAAAAGAATGGAAAAATATGGATTTTTTTATTGCTCTTCTCTGTTCTTGAATTTCTTGTAGAATGCGTATTTCTCGCGAGTAATACTTGAGACGTATTTAAGGTGTTAGAATATTAACGTTGCCTGGTACCTGTCTGTGGCACTCACCATTACTTTGCCGCAAAGCATAGTATTGCACAACTAAGGTTGCACAGCGTATGGACGATCTCTTGCCGACGGAACAGCCGCATAAATAATTCCGCTTCTCTATTTTCGCCGAGGCTACGTTCGCGTTACCGAAATTGAAATTTTGCTAACTTTATGTTCGCGTGATATATGCGATAAAGCTAGAAAATACCACGGCTCTGGCTTATCGTACATTTACGATTAAGGGTAAACGGTTCGTCGACAGTCCTATTACAGATATTGACAGCCTGTTGGTAAACTTTATATTTCATTTTTTTTTACGGCCAGCTTGAAAAATGAAAATTGACGACAGCAAGCGATATTAATTTTTCAAATGTAGCTTGGTGGCTTTCGGTTCCCGGGAATTTGCTTAGCAGGATATCAAGATCACTAAAATTCGAATCTAAATCTTCGATGCTATTCTAGGTGGCATACCCGGCTTTCTTTTTTCAATGCTTTTCTAATTCTTTTTCTATTGATTATAATCTTATTGTGGATAAAGATGCATACATTTACTTGATATCGTTAGATTCCTTAATATCTAGCGTTCTGATCGAAAAAAAAATTCTTTACAATGTATATATGCATCTTAAAAATCTGTAAAAAAAAATATTGTCTCAGCCACAGGATCTTTATAAAGTGTTCATTTTTATGCAAGTTTTTCATGAAAATCGAATTAAGTTAGGTATGCTATACTCAAGTGTATCGTTCCCACAGCGTAGCTTCGAAGAGTTAATAATTTAAGTTGTCTTTCGTTATTTTTCTTTTGGCATTTTCCGTTTTTTTTTTATCTTTTACATACGTACTATCTAAATTCCTTAGTGAAATTCATTTTGAAGAATTTAGAGAGCATATATTCACTGAATATTTATTCTGCTTTTGCTCCAAATTAATTAAGTATTTATATCTACATTGAGAAAAGTATCTGTTGAAAAATAGACGAATCGGAAGATTCTGATTATATCAATTCCAGTTGTCTCAACTAGAACAGTATTAGATTTAACCAGAAAGTTCTGATTCGTTTATTTTCAACCAGAATTCCAATTAATCCAACCAGACATTTTTCTAACGTATCTATCCATTTTTTTTTTATTTTTTTATACCATTCCCACCGTGAGTTTTTATGAACCGTTCAGATCAACCAATTCGAATTTTTTCACACGCTTACTTTTATATAATTCTACAGTCGCGCCTGCCGGAGTAACCATCACCGGTCCGACCGAAGCGAAGGCGGACGACCAGGTGCTCATTACTTGCACGACGGAGAACTCGAATCCGCCCGCGGATATAAAGTGGACGGTGGACGGGCATAATTTCGAGAGCAACGCCTCGAAGACGGAGCTGGCACCGAACGGTGGCTGGATCACCAGCTCGAACGTGACGTTCAGCATTAATCGCAAGAGCCGCAGCATCGTCGTCATCTGCCACGCTTCCAACGCCAAGCTCACGGAGAATGTGGTCGGCACGCACACCATCAACGTGATATGTGAGCATTCCTCTTCTCTATCATACAATTTCGCCAGGCATTCGGTACAAGCGCATCGCGCGGGCACATTGCAGTTGTAACGAGACACCGCTCTTCTCGCCCGCGGCGAAAATCTAATTTCCGTCCCGCGTCAAAGACTCGTATACTGGATACACCGAAATACTACTGCACGAGATATTTTACGGAAGGACCTTCCAATTGCCAATTGTCGATATTAAATTTTTTAGCGGCCGCGCGTCAGATAAATCCTCGTTAAGATAAAAATGAGGTAGGATTAACGTAATTAAAACGAAAAATGAAATTCAGTTCATTATTTACGCTCTTCGCTTCATTTACGAATGCAATTAATCCTCTTCATGGATATATTCTCGTTAAAGAGGAACCGACATTTAATATATTTTTAATTAAAACGTAAACAACATATTAGTATAATATAAAATAACGTTATATGAAGATTTATTTCTTCTCTTAACTTCTGATTAAAAATGCTCTTTGCCGCAGATAATATAATATACAATTCCTGTGCGTATAATAAAGTGAGCAAAGCTGTGTCCCCAAGATAAGTTAAAATGATCATTCCTAAAATGAAACATTATAACGCGTGCAAATAGCCCTTCTCAAGCTGTCGGAAAAATCTTTTTATAATGATCAATTTGTAACACATGTTTAGAAAATTGGAATAACGATATTATTGTTGTTGTTTCCCGTTGACATCTTCACGGCACGCGATGACAAATTAATCGACCACGCCACTGTTATCCGGAGTCCCAAAACACGCATACGCACACTATTTTGTGAATCGGATGGTCAGAATTCATTTAACATATTCGACATTACGTCATGTTGCGCGCATGATACACTCTCGCAATAATACAACCGTAATCGACCGACATTAATTTCCGCCATAAATAAATAATCCTTGTATAATCAACTGCGTTTTCAGTTTGTAATTACATGCATTAAAATTATTCGCTGTCTGAATATACTAAACAATTAGTGGCCTCCAATCAATACCGCGCTCGGCAATCCGAGACTATAACGAATGCCACTCGTGTCCAATAGCGTAACTGAATTCAACAAATAATCCTTACAAATTATCATAAGCCTTTTACCGAATGTTCAGTGAACAGTGAGATGAAGTCGACAAACGAGGCGAAGACGAACGATAAACGCGCGTATTGTAGCGTGACAAAAATGTTCGAGTGCTTTTCTATTACACGTACGTTCCTGGTGTAAAAAATTTTTATATCGTATAAATTCTTTTTTCACTTACATTCGCATTTTGGCTTTCGATAAAAGTACTTTTAAATCGTGCACGAGTATATATGTATATAATATCACTGAGAAAAATGTCTGATTGGAATTAATTGGAATTCTGATGGAAAATGAATAAATCAGAATTTTTTGATTAAATCTACTAGAATTCTGGTTGAGATAAGGAATTCTGAATGGTACAATCAAAATCTTTTGATTCGTCCATTTTCAATCAGAGACGTTTTTCTCAGCGTAGCAAATATTAGAGATGCATAATGTGTGAATATTCAAACGGTAATTAACCGGTTATGATTGAACTTATTTAATTTTGTAGATCCACCTTCTAAATTAACCGTCACCGGATACGAAGAGGGCACGACGATAGTTGCTGGAACAGTGTTGAAGCTCATGTGCACCGCTACGGCGGGTAATCCATTGGCCACGTTAACATGGTACAAAAACGACCGCAAGGTACATGAACTTGTACAAAGGATCGTCGTAAATCTAGTAGTGGCGGATTATCACATAAACTCAAAATACATGAAACTGTAAATGCAAAACTCCTCATTTCTTCCAGTTTCAAATATTTTACCAATTATCGAAGACATGATGACGGAAGTAATTAATCTATTAATTTAATGGATTATCTCTCCAATCCCAAATACGTTTGTTTTTCTTGCGACTGAAGCTTAATTTTAAATTTGGACAACAATCTTACATCTGGAGATTAAAACTCCTCGCAGTGTATTGAACAGAAATCTTAAAACTCCGCTTTTTAAAGTTTTAATAATTGCACAAAATAATGAAAATTAATTCTTCTTGCGACCTTTTCTCAAATAAGAATTGAAAGAATTTCGGGGAAGAACAATGAAAATCGATAATTCGAATAATAAGAATTATTCATTTTTAAATCTGATAATTTATATAGATTTTTTTCTGTACTTTTGTAGTTTTCTAATTTTCGCAAGCATCTCGATCTCTAAATCAACTTTGAGATCCGCCACTGCGGATACAGATAGATTACGTTAACATTGTCTTATAATGCAGGTACTCGGCACAGTGAGACAGCGAAATCATGCTGTCTCGAGCGAGCTGGCGATACTCGTCAACGCGTCCGACAACAATGCCCACGTGCGATGCGAGGCGACGAATTCCGCCACCGAGATCCCCCTGCTCAACGTTCTCGTGCTAAAAGTCTATTGTAAGATATGACTCATCCCGCGTATATTCATTATCAGAAGCCTTTTGTGTGTTTTTATCGTGGGGGGGGGGGGGTCACTCTAGATCGAGTGAGAGACGTTAAGTTTCTCCAGTAAGAAAAGCTAGCACATAGAAGTGATTGAACGACGTTATAATTACTCACTTTTTCTTCACGTCGCGAGTAGCGAATCTCGGCGCAACGATATTTTAAACCGTTGACTTTTTCAACCCCTCCAGTTCCGCCCGAGAGGGTGAAGATTAACCGCGAGCCCCAGGATTTTCACGCCGGCCAGGAGGGACGCCTAATCTGCGAATCGAGCAGCAGCAATCCCGCCGCCGAAATGTCGTGGTGGAAGAATGGGATACCGGTACCCGGCACCAGAAACAGCACCAAGCCCGGATTACACGGCGGCTACCTCTCGTCCGTCGAGCTCACGCTAGATTTAACCGAGGACATGAACGGCGAAGTGTACACCTGCGAGGCCAAGAACGCCGAATTGGGGAGATCTAGCCACGACGCTACGACACTGGATGTGCTATGTGAGTGTAGACCCTAAGTAGATCGCTCTTAACGACATAATCTGTACACCTGCGAAGATCAGCATTCATGCACGATCGTGTCCGACTATACGAGTAGTGCGAGTGCATTCAACCCGGAAATCTCTGCAGAGCGCAAATGCACGGTAGTATCCCTTTCTATCTCCCTGGATATATTGGATTCCGCTCTGGTATAAATTTATTTGCATTTTATTCACGATACCTCGTTTGTACAATAACAACGGCGTAAAATAACAATCAATCGAAGCGCAAATGAGTGTAAAAGAATGCATAGATGAAATTGTGGAGGGAGAACAATTAATCTGCTATTTATTTTTATAAGCTTGTTATAAAAACATATTAAAAATACACTGATACGCACGTCATATTAAAAAATATTAAATATATAAGTATATAGATAATAAATAGATATGTAAATTTAACAGCCTTTCCATCCTTTTTAAAATTGTAATCTCGTTGCTCGAATAACAATGTATGGATTGTTTAAATTTTTTAATTGCATGATTATATCCAGAAAATGGAAAAAGTAAAATTATATAACTAACATTCGAAGCTTTGTATAAACGAAAAAAATGAAGCTATACAGTTTTATTAAATAGTAATTTTAAAAAGATTTATTTACATTTTTTTTTTCGCGATATTATATGTGCTTATTTGAAAATTATATCAAACTATATATATATATATTCGTTCTTTTAATATCTTGCTTAATTATGAAAATAAAATACCATAACGAACTTGTTTTTTTATTCCTCAGACAAGCCGATATTCTCACCACTGGACCCTTACGAATTAACCGGCCTGGAAGGAGAGCCTTTTGTAATTTCCGTATCGGCAAGAGGCAATCCGAACACGACGGAATACACGTGGACAAGGGATGGTCTACCGTTGGGTAGTAGCGGTAAGAGAATAACAGCACACGGTTCTACGCTAAATATCACGAGATTGGATCGTCATGATGCCGGTACATATATATGCGAAGCGCTGAACAAGGAAGGAACCACCTTTTACCAGCTAAATTTGACCGTGCAGTGTAAGTGAACAATATCACTGCGTCAGTTTGCAAATAAATTTTATTACAATATCATCACGATTAATTTTGTGCTAAAAGAAATTAGCAGTATTTGATATTTTAAAAAATTGTATTGACTTTAATATCTATTTGTACATAATTGAAGTCTATCTCTCACATGATTTTCTATCTCTAAGTTTTTGCTGAATTTTATATAATTATTTTAATCTTTCTTTAATATCTCTATAATATCTTTTTCCCTTTCTTTCTCTTATAATTATTTTTTCAGATATCGAGTGATCCTAAAAAATTTTTTTATATTATTCTCGCTAATATATATAATATCGGATCCTATTTTATTTATTATGAATTATATATATA
>NW_017305485.1:1655663-1674954 GCF_001594115.1 Trachymyrmex septentrionalis
AGTGATTTTTTAGACATCAAGTGATTTTAAAAAGTTTTAGTTTAATGTATGTCTAAAATTGTTTTTGCTAATATGCGAATCATAACTCATCATTTTATTCACTATATCCTACAGATCCAGCTAAAATCAAGCGTACTTCCTCGTCAGGGATAGTTTATCCACCGGGTATCGAAGCAAAGCTGTTTTGTGAAGTCGACGGCAGTCCGATCGGCGACGAGTATGTCACATGGCAGAAAATAGGATCGAATCCTGAGTTGCCGGGACGTTACTCGACATCATTCATTAATCGGACGTCGTATCTTCACATAGAAAATCCCAGCCAAGAAGACGTTGGCGAGTATCGATGCAAGGTCAACAACGGCATTGGCAACATAACATCGGATCCTATTCTATTTATTACTAATTGTACGTGAAGAATTTTAATTTAATTATTTACAATGATAATACTGCCGAATCCTAAGTGAGAAATTCTAAGCATGAATAGACGATAAAAATTGGATGGATTTGGTTTAATAATAATTTTAATAATTTAAATATTGCATCATACGATATATATAATTTAATTTCTGTGTATCGTGTGAATTTAATTGTAATACATCATTTAGTAATGGTTTTAGCTGTTACTATATTTTTAGAAAAAAAGTAAACACGAGTAATGAATTTAACAAGTGAAACAAAAATTGAAAAATTTCTGTGTGAAATACTAATAATATTGACTACAAATATTTATTTAAGCTTAATATTTATACAACAAACAATTATATTAATAGTTTAGTGAAAAGTATCCTAATTATAGATATTAATAATTAAATTTATAATGTTATTATTACAATAATTGTGCTTTAGCCAATATCAATAATAGTCAATAATAGTTAATAATAAGAAGTCGCTCTATAATTATTGCAAAAATATCGTTTAATTATATCGTAATAAAAAAAGCAGTTATAGATATACACGTGGAATATATGCGAAACTTTTTGAAATATATTCGTGTACGCGATTCATGTATCGGAAAGCGCGTAATAAAGAATTTACTGGTACTTTTATGCGCAGTTAAACCAGAAATGACGAACACCCCGCTGACGCGAAAGGCAGCGGCGAACAAAGGAATAAACGTCCAATTGTTCTGCAAAGCGCGAGGATCTCCATTGCCGCATTTCACTTGGATCTTCAATGGGAAAACTTTATTGCCGAATGCAACCGAGGATAAATACAGTATCACTCACAGCGATGTAAGTCGCTTTATAAGATGTACTTATCTCTTAAATAACGACTTCCTTTACCAGTATATCTCCTTTAGAGCACCTAGGCTCCATAGTATTGTATCGCGTACTGTAAATCTTGTTCTTCGTTTAACTTCGAACGAATTTCGCTTTGATAGAATTTCCATGTCGGACAGTTAAGGAGATATTTACCGTTGCAAGTTCGAAAGTTGTAAAGAGGTCACAACACCCAATTAAAATTTTGCCGAGAGAAACGATAACTGTATTATTACAAGAATTATATACTCGAAAGACAGTTACGCATTCGAAATATCTTTTTGATTTCATGTCTTAATAATATTTGCATTCTTAATGATAAAATAATAATTCGTCTCTACGTTTCCTAGCTATCGGAACTTTATTCGGAAACAACGTTGACCATCTACAAAGTGAGATCGCAGGATTACGGAAAGTACGAATGTCTTGCCCAAAATAAAATGGGACACTCCACAGAAAATATACTTTTGGACGTCACTTCACCGCCGGACAAGCCGAGCGACTTGGAAGTCTACAACTATACGCACGACTCAGTCACGTTGATTTGGAAACGCGGTTTCGACGGCGGTTTGCCGACGTCTCATCAAATACGATGGCGACAAGCGCTGGATTACGACGATCGTTATCACTACCTGGACGTCGTGCCCGGCGAATACAAGGCTACTATATCCGGCTTGTCGCTAGGGACTTATTACGTATTTAGCGTAAAGGCCATCAACGAAAAGGGAGACAGCGGTTTCTTACCAGATCTCGTCAAAGTCCAGACGCTTCGTAAGTTGTAGATAAACACCGTAGATCGCTTCACTACTCGAAAATAGCAAAAACAGCTTTCCACTATAGCATTATGACGTAATTAACAGAACTCATAATCATAAAGACCATTCTCATGAAGATTGTAATTTTTTTTTTCTCATAAGCGAAATATCTATACTAGGTAGTTCTAAGTTATTTACACTACATGATAGAAAATAACAGCTTGCTAAATCATTATGCAGATCATCGAGACATAATTAAACGCGATTGCCTCGCATCCACATAATTAATTGTACTCAGTAATTGGGTTGATCGTGTATTATGTTACATATATTTAGTGCGTCTCGTGAATGTTCGCATGGCATTATATCGTGGGTTAGTTGTAATAAAGTACATTGGACATTACGTAGCATAGCATATACAATATCATACGTATAACGCAGTGATTTTCAGCATGATTCATTCCAATGGTATCAGTACGGTGACGCTTAGCCTTGAAATATTTTTGAAATTGTATTTTTCCAAATGCTTCTAGTTCCAAATTAAATAAATTGTAAGTTTGAGAAGGAAATTACAATTGAAATTTAGAAATTGAACTGTACGTAACTACCGCGCATTATTATGGTTATTTTATAATGTAGAAAGACAAGTTACTTGCTTGCTTTTTTATAGGGATATAAGCTGAGCAAGTATTTAGTTGCTATTTGACTTATCTAGTTGTAAAATCCAATGGCTGTAAAATCCAATAAGCGGCGTTACAGCATTCGCAATAGCCGAGGATTTCGAAGTTGAACGTGTAACTAACAGTAGACACATTGCATGAATAACATAAACCGGTGATGGGGCATTGGCTTGGGTTACAGGCGAGGCGCCACCAACCGAGTCGACATCAAGCGAGAATAGTTCCTCCTACATCATCGTCATTATCATCACTGTTTCCGCCTCTGCTTGCCTACTCATTGCCGCAACCATAGTCTTTGCTACAATAAAATCGAAAAAGAAGGTCCAACGTACCGGTAAATATAATATCTATCATGTGTCCTTTCTCTCCTTTATTTCTCTAGGCCCGAATAACGAGGAAAACCTGCCGGATGTCCTCTCGGAAAAGGGTGACTTTCCGATGAATTATATCTATACGTTAGCAGCGACTTCCGTCATCATTTTTATCGTTAATGTCTTCATCATGTCGTGGTACATAATACGAAAACGAAATAAAACTCGTAAGTTTGTGACTAACAATACTTAGCGCGTATGCGCTTCAAATTATAAGATTTTACCCAACGTTCAGCTACAGTCATGGCAGAAGATGAGTTTACTTTCTTAGCCAATTTTGAAAGAGATTTTAAAGTAAAATGAAAATTACGTACATACTATACATTTAATCTAATTAAAATGTTTAAGGAATTGTCTGACTTCAATTATGTCAATTAAATAAAGCTAATTAACTATACTAATAAATATATAACTATGATATATACTGATAAAGTTACAAAAATAATAAATTCATGATTATAATTTTGTTAATATTATTGTGTCTTTTCTTGTTCACATATGTTGTCAACAATATTCGCGATTTACTTGTATAGTTAAAAAAATAAAATGATATTGTTTTTCTCAAAATTTCGTGAAGTGAAATATTATTTGAAGAGACTGAAAATTTAGCCTATTCTAAAAAAAGAATGAAAATATCTTGAGTAGCAGATTTTTACTCTTTTTAAAGTGAGATTTATTTTTAGTGAAATCTCAATCTCTTTTTTGGAATGAGATTCCATCTACTCTGGTATTACATTCCAAAAAAGGGATTCACTCCTTTAGAGTGAATCTCATTTCAAAAGAGTAAATCTTACTCTAAAAAGAGTGAAAATCTGCCTCTTTTGAACAAGAGTGGTCGTATTTTCTCTTCTTTTAAGACAGACTAAATTTTCATTCTTTTCAAGTGAGATTTCACTTCACGAGATTTAGAGAGTTCAATTAAATTAATCTTCTGTACGCGGCTGTGTAGCCTTACCATTAGCATCTCGCTTTACTAATCACACATGTTTAACGTATGTTATTTTTGAATAGGCATTAATAAGTCGCAGACCGCGGATATGTATGCACCGTCCACCGTCAATGGCGACACCATGACTGGCGAATTAAGTTCGATGTCGGACGAGAAGAGCGACGTCAACTTCGACGCTAATGATTACGTGGTCAGTGCCATCAGTCAGTATGTTCTTAGTAACAAGTAATTCCGGAGGGTAGGTTTGAGTTCTAGCAACACTTTTTCTGTTCCGCTCCCCCTATTAGTTTCGCTACTCTCGCTCTCGCTCCTTTTTATAATTTGGTTTCTATGTTTTTTTCACAGTTCCGTTTTATCTTCTAACGTAAGATGTTGTGATAAGCAATAGAATGAGCAGAAATAACGATGTTATTTCCCCTTGCTGTCAATTTTAATTTTACTTTTCAACCGTTTATACAATATGTATCGCACTATTTAAGCATGATGTTATTTCAGTTATTGATTATTTGAAAGCTACGCGAGGCCTTGCTTTACGTGCCCAGTAAAATCTGTAGAAACCTAAATACGAAACTAATTTTAATAATTTGAAGTTAAACTACTGTTTTTTTTTTTTCAAATTACAATTATTTTTGCAGCTTTCGCAAAACGTAGCACGTACTTTCATTTTCGTATAAAATCCTGATATTTTATAATATGTCATCACCTATATTTGTCACATAATGATCTCATATCATTCGATCGCAGAGTTTGACTAAAGGTAACTACCCTCAGGTAAATCTAACGTATCTCTTAAACTCAAAACGTATCTCTTAAATTCAATAGCGCTATGATTATAACAGTCTTATTAGTTAAATGCTCGCAACATCTTAATCCAATAAGATTTTACGGTTTTATAAATTCTTCATAAAGTCACTCTAACTTGGCTTTTTAAATCACTAAACACTTGCTTTCTTTCTCGCAGTAGTGTTAGACCTCATGTATAATGGAAGTAAGAGTAGTAATGAGAGAGTAATAAAATATGATGAACCGCAATGTTAAAATTCAATTGTGATCGATGTTCAAATTCAATGAAGAGAAAAAAAATACTAGTTTTAACTTTTCACGTTATTTTATGACATTAAAAAATTTAATTTATATAACTCACCGGAATGACGTGGAATTGAATGCCATGATGTTGATCTGTAAATGAAAATGAAAAGACTATGTTTCTTTATTGATACATATAATAACAAATTTACCTGTCGATATATAAAAATTATTTTTTGAAAGTAAATAATCCAAAGATACTTTACAATTTTTAAACCAATAAATTTAGAGAAAGATTATATTTCACGCAAAAATAATTCGGTAAAAAATAATTTTTTAAAAATCTGATAAAATTTACATTTGGTTTCTATTCGGTTATTGTTTGGTTTTCATTATTTTATTATTTATTGTTTATTTAGTTAAAAATTTTTTTATTATTTTTTATTATTTTATATTCTGTTAAAGATAGGATTAACGAATTTTTCACGCACGAAATATCAAATTTATTACTATCGATCGAACGAGAATGTAATATGAGAATATAATGCGTATAGCTTATTTTTTCTGATTCGCGGTAAACTCGCTTTTCCGGGATAATGCCGGGTTAATTAATCGACGATCGAACAAATTTACTTACCAGTCGTTACACTGTTGCCGCTATTTCTCCGTCGATGTTCCCATCGCCCGAAATAGTCACTGAGGTGGATAATAGTCAATTGGAAGCACTAAATAGCTAATTATCATCGCGACTACTAATTAACGGGACATGACGATCTCTCGCCACTTTGTACAGCACATCCGATGTTTATTGCACTCGTGACGAAAAAAATAATGCAATACGCGACGATCGATCGTCCGATCGCGACTTTCGGCGTTCATTATGCGCGACGTAATGACGAGCGTTGAGCGAGAAATTCGTAATGCGCGCGAACATGCTGATTCACATAACACAATTGTCGAGCTGACTATTAGACAGTTTAATCAATATTTCTCCCTAATTAGGGTTCATAAGTACTTTAATCGATCTGATCGTATCTGATGTGCGATTTAGAAGGACATACATAACATGACGCATCTCCACGAATGCTGAAAATAGAAACGGTTGAGATTGTAGAACGATGCGGTTAATTGCAATCGTACTTATAATCAATATATAATACAGTCCAGTGCTCACCCGTTGTTCGTTTCGGCGTTTCCAACGTTTGTTGTATATACTTGCGACACGTTCGGGACGAATATGAAGATATAATGGAGTCGACGTTTTGGCGTCATATGCATGCCACGAAGTTAGGAAGAACTCGAAGGCAACGTCGGCAACTTCACACGGACCTCATCACTGCGAACCGCGCGCGCGAATTCTGTTCTTCGATTAGAAAAAGATAAAGAGTAAATAGAACCGACATTAAAATTACTCTAAAGGTCGAAGCACAAATCTTTATGCCTTATGCATAAAGCAGAAGAAATTCAACCAATTAGTTTTTTATTTCATCGAAAAAAAAGGAAATGAAAGATTTTGATCGATTTATTTTCATATACATATTGTACAAAACTCTGTGCTGCCGCCTTTACATTGGTGAAATCGGGCCTTAAGACGACATTGAATGACGTGATTAATCTCGCACGACCGTGTACGTTGACATAATACAACACGATGTTTAACCGTTATTGGTTTCAGCGTTTCCAACGTTTATTGCACTTGTGACGCGTTCGAGAGCAAATAGCGCGGACGCTTCGCCATTATGTGCACTGTGATATAAGGAAGGACTCTAAACTCAACGGCAACTTTACGCGAATCCGCGATCGAAATATTATCGAAAAAAATTGAGAGTTACTGAACGTCACAATTGATGCAAATATCTATATTCAATTAACTAACGCGATGAGCTTCGAATGAATAACTACCACCGAAATCCCGCGTTTTTTAACAAATAGATTATGCCCATGGATGACGCGGGACGTGAACTCGACCGAAAAGAATAAGCGCGCGAGTAACGCAACATCGAATGACGCGATTAATCTCACGTAATCGTATACGTTGATATAATATAACACGATGCTCACCCATGGTTTGTGTCGGCATTTCCGACGTTTATTGCACTTGCGACGCAATCGGGATGAGCGAGTAGCGCGAGACGCAGCGAGCCGACATGGAAGCTTCAGTGCCATTTATGTATATCGTGCACCGCGTGACGTTGGCAATGTTTCGAAACGCGCGCCAGCAACTTCACGCGGATCCGCGTCACCACAAACCGCGCGCGAGAATTTAAAGAATACAAAGTTACTAAATGCACATTGTCAGATATTAAAAAAGCAATGGCAATTTTAATTGTAAGAAAATAATGGATAATAATCTCTTGGAATACCTCTCTTTTACTAATTTACAATATTTAATCTATTTGCATTACTTACATTCCAATTTATTTCAAAGTTGCATTTAAAAAATTTGTCTAATCTTGTCTGGAATTTTAAATAAAAATACCTGGAAAAAATCCGAGAATTCTTAAAGAATTTTTTTACAAGATTTCAGTAAAGCTATTTCTTGTAAATGCCACAATTGATGCAAATATCTGTTTAATTATTGGCGCAATAAGTTCCGAATGAATAACTAACGCCGAAAATTCTGCATTTTTTAACAAATAGATAAAATAGACCGTAAATGAATAACGCGGGGCGAGAACTCGACCGAAGAGAAACGCGCCACTAACGCGACGTTGAACAACGCGATTAATCTCGCGCGAGTGTACACGTTAATACAACACGATGATTACTCGTCGTTTCAGCATTTCCGTTTATTGCATTTGCGACACACGCATTCGGGATGAGTAAACATCGCGACATGCAATAAACTGAATAAACCACCGTTTTGGCACGTTCTTTATATGTTGCGCGACATTAGGAAAAAATCGAACCGCGTACAGGCAACTTCGCGCCGTTCCGCCGAATCGTGAAATATTATTTTAAAAAATTAATAAAAAAATAGTCTAATATATTCAATTAATATTCGATACTACAATTAACGCAGGAATCTATCCGGTGCGCGATGAATTTTGAAGGGGTAAACGTTGTGGAAACGATGCGTCCTTTAATAAATAGATTATCTTATCTCGCTGAACACAAACTATTAGTAACATCAAATTAATATTATAATATTATAATTTCCTACTCAATAATGTAACTGTTATATACAATATGTATGTTATGTACAATATGTATTATACTACATTTATATTGTTGGCTCGGGAATTGTAATATGTATTTGAACTGCGTTCAGAAACCAATTGCATTTACACTGAAAAAAAGAATCTGGTTACATTAATTGAAATTCGGATTACACTAATTGAAATTAAAAGTGAACAAATCACGATTTTTTTTAAAAAAGAATTTTAATTTACATGATTAGAATGTTCTAGTTTATTCATTTTCAACTAGAAATTTTTCTCAGTGCATATATCATTTTATCCTTTAATCCGTTTAACATTCCGTGAACAACAAAGATCAAATGATAACATCCTATATTTCTGAATGCATTTTTGATGTAATGTTACTGTGAGTTCGTGTTTAGCGGGTACATTACATATCCGTAGATGTTCGAGAAGGGAAGCGCAATATTGGAGAACGTGGTTAATCTCGATCGCGTCGATTTGACACGCTATGGCGATTGTATGACGCTGTTCGATACTGTAGACATTCACAAGATACGCTATTCTTCGTCGAGAAAAATACATAAAATGTGCGAACAAAATTCTTTGCGTGAATCTATTATACGTTGTACGACTACAAGCAAAATAACGTTTAAAATAGCAAGCTAAACAAAACAAAATAAGCGGATATCGGAGCCAGCTTTGTAATAAAATTTCTCATTGTTAATTATGCATTCAGACTTAACATACAACGATTAAAACTAATTTTCGATTAGGTATCACTATTTATCGGTGATTACAGATTTTATGATTATGTTATTAATTTATTATTAATAATATAACATTAAATGTTATTAATAAATCGCTAATTATAAGCTTATTATAAGTCAATTATATTATTAATTAGATTAGTAAAATTAATTAAATTATTAGACTACTTGATACTTTAAATATTGTTAATATTATCTTCGTAAAATTAGCACGAAGATTTGAAATGGAAATGAAGTTAATTGTAAATGTTAATAAATGCAAATTGAATATATTTTAGCGATTGAAGTATTATAGCGTTAATTATCAATATTCTAGTTCTAATACTACCAAGATATAAATAATTCACTCTCTCTCGCTCTTCTCTACTCATACTTCCACTGGAAAGGATCTTAAATATAAAAAGACACTTGTTGAAACTTATATTAATATATTAATTACAAAGAATGGCGTGAAATGCAAGGAATTAAATTATTTATGTATAGAAATTACTTATTATATTATTTTCAGATTTATGTTTAAAGTCTAATGATAGAAACAGTATGTAACAAAATATAATTCTTTTAGATATATTCTATTATATCAGAAACAATATGTATAATGTATATTGATTGCATTAATATAAGAGAAATTTTATGATTTATTGGAGCAAATTTTTGAAACAAATAGATTTATCTTCCTAAGCCCGTTTCATGTCTGTCTGTGTTATTTGCGAAATGTAACCGGATATCGGACCACAAATCACAAATCAATTTGTCGTTCAATTTGTTGTATAACAGGACGAGGGGCGCAAAACCGCAGCTAGCACGTATTTAATAGATCAAACTATGCAGGATTTCGGGAAAGGCGGTTTAGAGATGCAGGTTCATCAGGGCACCCTCGGTCGTCGCAGCAATCACATGCAAACGTCCATGAACATGGACTCGCCGCCGCAGCGGACCACCGCCAGCGGGACTCTCTCAGGTACGTGTAAGTATCAAATAGAAATTATATAAATACAGTACGATCCGCTATCTTTTTTTATACGTTACACGTAAATTCTAATATACTCCTTGTTACTACAATTTTAAATATATTACTTTTTGATGTCACTCTCAGTATGGTATATCCAGCTTCTTCCTCCAACTTTTCCAATTTTTCCCATTGCTTGTCATTTTTCTATTAATAAAAAAAAATATATATATATATTTGTTTATGTTATATATTCTTTAATGTATAATGTTTTGATTGAAAAAAATGTTTACTTTAAAAATATATTTATTTTCATGAAAGTTATAAACAATCGAATTTGTTGGATATGCCATAACGAACTTGTTGTTTCTCCAGTGCGACATCGAAAGGTTAAAAAAAAAATTCCTATTATTTTTAATTCTCGATGATAAGAAATATAGGTATGTAATTCCGTAGATTGTATGATTGTACGATATATTCTTCTATATCCGTGTTCATTGAATATGGATAAAGTGATACATCATGTGTCCTAAAGCACTAAGGGATAATATAAAGAAAAATATTGGAATCCTAGATACGAAATTTGACGGATTGCAGTGTCATAAATCATAGCATGTATGGAATCCGCTGAATTTTCATTATTGTCTCTTCGGCAGTATCTAACGTCTATGTAGCTTTTCGTGTCACCTCTTAAAAACAATTGTCTTCATCTAATGTTACAGTGTCGAAGTCAAGTTACATCGGCAATCCGAGCCCGGCGCCGCCCAACGACGTGAGCTTCTACAGCGTGGAGATGGACAATGGCGGTCGAGGCTACATAGGCTACGACGGGAATCCGAGTCCGGCGCCACCCGCCATCGATCCAACCGGCGGACCCTACTATCCCTCGTCCATGGGTTCGACAGGTCACATAATGGGTGGGCACATGACGGGAGCCAGCACCGGTACCCTGACGCGCACCAGAACGCTGCCACGTCCCGTACCACCACCCGACGTCACCGTGATGACTGCGGGCACCAAGTCGCCGATACCGCCATCGGTGCCGCCGCCACCCGCCACGTTTGCTCGTGCCGGTACCAACAACGGAGGTCCTCATTCGCATCCGCATTTGCATCCGCCGCCGCCGTCCTGCCAGAGTCATCCGCTGTCGACATTTGCGGCGACGCCTAGTTACTCCGACATCGACGGTCATCTTGTCTGAGGCTCACCAATCTTCGGGCCCAGCTCGACGCGCGGCAAATATCGTGCCATCGCTCAGAACGACGACGAGGACCGCCAACCAACTACGGTCACGGAGAGGAGCACGCGTCTCTGAACGACGCAGAGCGTCGTGATGATCCTCCTCTGAATCGTCCACCTCATTCGCATCGTCATTGTTCATCTCCCTAAACGACAGCGAAGAGGACGAGCGCGCAGCGACGGCTCACGAACGACGGTGTCGCGGCTGAAGGCTCTGGCACTCATCATCATGCGCCTGAACAATCTCCGAGGACTCTATTTGGTGCACAAGAAACGAAAGTACGACGAAGTGTGTAGTGTGTAAATAGAGAAAGACAAAAACAAAGAGAAAATAAGAACGTTGATGCGGGACGAGAGAGTGGTGCACCAGGTTCACGCTGTAAACAGCCTTTCCCTTCCACGCGGTTACTTCCTAGAAAGGAGACACGCGCGGGGCTCTCCTACGCGATTGAATTCTAATCTTAGGGATACATGTATGTATAATTGAATGCTCGATAAGGAGCGATCTTGGAGAAGGAGAGAAAGAAAGAATGACCGCGCGATCCAACACAACGCGAGCGTTCTCCAAAAAGCTCGAGGATGGTTCTACCGTTCCTCCTCCGCTATTCTGCCTTTCCCTCCCCTCATCTTTATCGTTTTCCCTGCTCTAATTCTTCGTCTTTGTCCGCTCGCCTTAGCGTTATTTAGCGTACTCGCTAAACAGCGACGTAATCACGACGCATCGAACGATCGAGCTCCAAATCGACGCACCGATCGTCGAGGAAAGTATATTTTTTCTGTAAATACACGCATGATCCGAGAGATAGACGAGAGAACAACCCCATGATAATTTTGTTCTTCGATTACTTTGTGCACGTCAGCACGTACGCTTCTCGTCATAGCGATTATGTTTAGATATCACTATGCTGATATCAACAACTGTCGGGAAATCCGCGAGAGATTCTTGAAATATCAATATGGGGAATGACTTCCCTCGCTCTGACTGTGACTGACGCCGAAATAGATATTACCAAATTTCTAAGTGTGCAATCAAACTTCACGATCAACAGTGACATTATTGTTACTATAAATATCATGGAATATATTGTCTTTTGGCGCTAGAATAACCAATATTATATATCATGGTTTAAAGCTTGGAAGAAAAAAATAATATATATTCAAATTACATGTTTTTAATATTTTATTTCTATTATTTTTCTAGTTAGGTTCTAACTGTTATAAAATAAATCTCTATTCCAAAAATTAACTCATAGAAAACAAGCTAGTTCTTGCAAGCTTTTTTAATGCACAAAATTGTCCATCTGTCTTCCAATTTGACGTTGGTTATTCTAGTTCCAAGATACTGATCTCATTGGGGGTATCAGGTTTTTATAATTACGACTGTTGCGCAAGATCAGAAATATTGATTTCTAAAATATTGATAGCAATTAATTAATAATCGCACAATACTGCCCCTTTTAAAGCTCGCAAGAGTGGGCATATCCGTCATGACCGTCCATTATTTACTTTCACGTCAAGTCGGTTCATCCCGACAATTCGAGACTGAGGGAGGCGAGACAATCGTTATTACAAAAGAGGTGTGCATTGGAATTTGTAGAAAATCTGATAGCAGCGACGTTAAGCTTTCTTTCCCTTCCCATTCTCTATTCGTGTCGTTTATGATCCTCTATTTAAGTTAACGATACCTCCTTCTACACGATATTTACGAGTGTTAGTCGAGTTTACCGCTAAATGTGGCAATTTGATCTCTAATCTCGACATTCCCACTTAGTGAAACACTTAAAGTTATAAAATATAGCCACCTTTAGCATTAAATGACAAGAATTCTCAGTGAGTCCATCATTTCGTACTTTACAAGAGCATTCAGGATTTTATGAGCCTTGCGAGAATGAATAGAAGAGCCTGAAGTCAATTGTAATTTTCGGAAGGATTGTGATCTTAATACTTACTATTGTATATTCAGAGAGGATGTTGATTTTAATATCTTACTTAAAATTATACATAAATAATAAAGGGGGATTGCATACTGTCATATTTATATTCATATATTGTAAAAAAATATTTAAATTTCTTAACATATATTACGTTATTACGCAAGAAATTCAAAGCGGATGGAATTTTTTAAAAAGTAAATCTTTTTTTTCAATATAAAAATATTTACAAGAAGTGTCTATTGTTCTACGATCAATTTTTCGAAACTATTAATACAAGAAAATGTTTTAAATGAAAGAAATGGAAGGGGCGGGGGGGCATACTTTGATCACGTTATTTTTTTAAGTAGAGGACCAAAAGGATATGAAGGTCATTTTTTTTTCTTTTTTAATGAAATTGTCCATTTTTTATATACTTAATATGAATAATTTAGCAAATATTTATTGTAAATTTAATATGTTTAAAAATGACATAATAAGTTTTATTTGAGCCACTCAATTGATAATTACATTTTTCAAGCATGAAAACTTCAGACTTTTTTTCTTCTGTGTTTACCATTTATTTCTATATTTCTATATTTACCAAGAATGAAAGATATACTGATAAACACAAAAGTAATTACCAATAGTAATTCCATCTTCAATTGGCTTCAGACTATTCTACCCAAGAAAGAGAGATTACGCGATGATGTGTTGAAAATTACGCGGGAGAACTTTACCAGTACACTATATCTGTAACACGAATGACCTGTTTAAGTACGTTATTAGCATAACATAATTTGCAAACCATAAGTCACATTCGCGCTTTAATTATTTGCATTAAAGTTACTTATATCACTATTTACGCAACTGCGCTGCGATTGTCGTCTCTTGAGTAATTCTAAATATAATAATTATAAATAAAACGAAACGAAAAACGAATCTGAGCACTGTCGTACGTAGAAAACGGAGGTTTCACTGCCGATCCTGAAGTCAATACTGATAGATAGTTCGTACCGACCGGGCGTTTAATATATTTTTACCTTCTACATACACGCGATAAATTATACACATATACAATGTACGTTACACGACCGTTCGCGTTTTCACGCATTGTCAATCGTAAGCAATCGGTCGTTAAAAGTAAAGAACCCATGTACGTTTGCGTTTTATTGGTAATTCCGAACTTTTCATTCGCCACGAGTACACGAGCGAATGCATCCATTATGCATCTTCACGCTCGTTTAAAAACCGAATGACGACAAATGTTGAATTCACTCGGCCGAAAATCGAGTTGAGCTGAGATCGTGATTCGATCATCGCGGACCCAGTCAGGATTTTCTATCACGAACGTCTCCGCCACGCGAGATGCAAGACACGCGAAGAGTAACATAATCAGCGAGAGATTTTTTTTTTTCCCAGAGGAGAACGAAAGAACGGGGACATAGTGAATGTCTGGGCGTAGTGATATCTTGAACAAAGACAATAGTACATAAGTTGAATTGCTACGTAATGATTTTTTAGTTAAGGGTAAATATACCCTGTCGATTGTTTCGAGAAGAGCGCACGAAGAAGATTGTCACGCGACTCGCGCGAACGATCGGGAGGAAAAATCTGCGCGGATATACTTGCATTAGCCCGACTAAATGTTCGTACATATATTTTTGCATTTATTTCCAATTACTAATTATGATTAAGCCGTGTAAATAGTGCGATAACGTCTCAGTGTTTCACGCGGTCGGAAGAGAAAAAACATGACGAAAAAAGTAATTCCGAGAAAAAAGTAATTCAAATGGATCATATGAGGGTCTCACTATTACCTAGGCTATAAACGAAGTATTGCTAGAGGGTAATAACACTGTATATCCGAAAGAAAAAAAAAAAAAAAAGAAAAATTAATCCTGTTGATTGTGAACGAGACAACGTCTTTCCGTTCTTCGTCGAAAGCCTAAGTAGTCAGCGTATATATATTTTTGAAAGTGACCACGACAATGACGCTAACGTTGATGACGACGACGGTGACCATGACGGTGACGTGGATGAAACTCAATGCATTTGGCCTATTGTAAAGGGGATATATTGCGAAGAAAGCCATGTAACGCACGCTGTGTCCGCATTTACGGCGGTAAAGGGCTGTGACAATGAGGTGCAAGGATCCCAACGACGTTGCGTTCCCTCGAATCGACATTTTACATGCTATAACGATTTCCGCGCGTGTATGTACGATTGTAATGATCGTTGTAATTTTTATTTATAAAATTGCTCGGGACTACGTTTCGTTCGTTGGCATTAAGATTCCCGTAAGTTGGGGATTTCGTAAAAGAGGAACCGATTCGCGACGACGGGAAGAGAGTTCTTCCGGGATCCACGCTTCATTCCGCGACGAGTGGAATTGTTTGTAGGAGACAATTATACTTTACCTGGCCGGCGGCCACGTGCGTCACATCGCTCGTTAAAGAGATTGTTTGAAAGTTTTATGGATAACGTTTTTCCGTAGCGTATGCATATATATTGTTGTTTCTTATTACAGCGATATTATTTGTTAACATGGTAGATAACTATGAAACTTAAGGCAAAAGGAGATAGAAGGAGAAATTAAAAAATGAAAGAGAGAGAGAGAGAGAGAGAGAGAGAAAGAGACGTGTATTGTTAAACCGCCGTTGTGTATGGAGCCGCACAGTTCGGCTTAGACTGATGATAAGAATTCACGTATGCTCAATTAGAGATGAACATGTTCGCGCATAATTAAGAGTTCTATTTACATATACATGTTTTATATTTGTAATTAAAAAAAAAAACAAATCATCTATACTTAATATTACCTGAAGATTATTATTAGATTTATGTAATCTCCAAAGTATTTGCTCATCAAAGTGCTAGGCATGTTAGACGGACCGCTATTCGTCCAAAATGGTACCTTGGAGATGGACATACCATCTAACACGTACGACATTTGATATTTTACATAATAATAACGACAGCTCGTAATTTCGTTGATTACTCTAAGACATAGTCAATCCTAATTATACAATCATTAAGGATATGGAAGAAAGAATCAATTAATCGTTTTACATGTATATAAAACATATAATGTACATAGCACTTAGATAGACACAAAAAAAGGGAGAAAGGAAATACTTAAATTACGAATTATATCAAACTATGAAATGGGAAAATGGAAAAAAACGAAGAATCGAGAGCTTTTGTATACTAGGTGTATATTGGTATACATATATTCACTTTGTATCGTTCTTTTTACCGCGACGAGATAATTATCGATAAATAGAGATTAGCGGCAGCGTCATTGTTTCTAAAAAAAAAAAAAAAAAAACAAAAGTGCGACAAAAAATACTCAACGACGCGCGAGCATTTCGGATCAGGAATCGACGCCGGGATAAAAATGTGGAGGGCAAGTGGAGAACGAGCATCACGACGCCGCGCAATTGTATCCGTTCCAAAATTGTTATCGCCAGTGTTCCATTCGCCTTCACGTAACGCCACATTTTTTCACAATACGGGAGTACTTTTATGAGGATCTTTCTTATTGCTCGGGCTCTACTTCTACTTTTTCACACGCGTAGAGAAATAATTTTTATCCCTTTATACCGAGCGTCACGCCAATAAAATATACGAAAGTACGTCGTACTCCTCCCTGCGTTCTCATGTTTGTATATAACTATTATCGCGCCGCGATTGGTCTAAATGTTGCTTCCGTTTTATGTGCCAACCGATCGACGTTGTTCTTCGACGTGTGTAACATATGTTACGGAATATTAATGCAAAACGAAAGGAGGAAAAAAAAAATAAGACAGGGAATCAGCACTGGTCGACGGCCGTTTCGACCGGAAATTTTTCAGCGTGCGGCCGGTGCTGCTTCTTCGAGTACAACAGAGATATGTCGAGAAGGAAGAAAAAAAGAAGTAATAAAAATAAGCAAAAAAGATAAAAGAATAGAACGAAGCGAAAATGAAAAGCTCTCTGATCGACGTAATGGTGTAACATAATTGCCCACGATTAACTGATTAATGTACATATACATAGTATTTTTACATTCTAATTCTAAATTACATTTCCAATTCTAAATGGTATACACAACACTACACTCACTGTGAGCTTCGCTCCGTCATCTGCGTATCGTATCGAGACGATGACGGCTGTCCGCTTCGTTGTCGTTCACCATCCCTGTCGGGGGTGAGACGTATCCCGTACAAAAGTGCATTTACAGTGATTATTGCTCAGCAGCATCCTCTTCTCCGTTGACTCTTTCACGTGCATTACATTCTCGCGCTGTCACACGACATTCAATAAACGCATGCCTTGTGCCTTTTCGCCGCATCACGTTGCTTAAACCGTAACACGTAGGGCAGAATGAAGGGAGAGGAAAGATACCTTATGCGCGATCCACTTTACTATCGTTTGCGAAACATATTTGCGCAATTTGTCCAAGAGTTATGCTCATTATCAAGAATTATGACGATACGTTGGTTTTACGTAAACTTTTTAAGATATGAAATTTATCTCGTTCCATACTCCATTGATTATTAGCACAATTTGCAAGATTTGCGTTCGAATGACTGCCAATATTCTAATATTTGATATTAAGGAAGGAGAGGTATAAATGCTGATTTATAAATGTATACGCAGAGGCAGAGCGGAACTCAACACGCTAGTCCTTAATTTAAAACCAAAGTAAAAGCAACATTGTGTAGCATTTAAGAATCTCTATTACGTATACACACCTGTGTGTCTATACAGACATAATTATAATTAACAATTCCAATCATTGTAATTAGGTAAATGAACTAACCGATAAGCAGATAGGTAAAAAATAAGCCACTCATTATGTGTATATCATCTTGTTTTTCATTCATAATTTTTCACTACACAATTAACAACATTTTACCTAGGAGAGCCTTTCGTCAGCTAGGATTATTCTGTATCTGTATTCTGTATATTGTTTTCTATTGCAACTATTAAAACTGATTGTCAACTTATAAACCGGTTCATTATACCTTTCTTCGCCGATAGTTTCCTTTTCTAAGAAAATTAATGTAACACATTGCACATTTATGCAGACTGAACTTTCTCTTCTTTAAGAAATGTTTTAATTTAAGTCTGCATTTACGCGCATTTTTTTCTGCTGAAATCAGTTTTGAAAAATAATGAAAATTCATTGTGTATATAATTAATAATATAATAATCATAATCCGAATAATTCAAAGAAAGAAAATCAGTCCTGAAATTCATTGAGTTCAGGCAAAGTCAAATATGTCAATTGATTTCGGAATTTAAATTTTTCGAAACTTAAATCTGCGACATAATAATGTATTTTTCAATTACAGGATGTAGGATTTTCTAATCTTTGTCGCAGTATTGTCAATAACTTCTCTTTTCATTTTTAATCAAACGTTGATATTTAACTAAGATTTTTCAGTATTCTCATTTTAATCAGAGATATAATGATTAGTTTGATAAAGGAACATTTTCAGGAGAAAGAAGAGCCTTGTGATCATATGTCAATGTATATTTTTCTTTTTGTATAGCACAGAAGATAACAATTACTATTGTATTACATTACATTTGTTGTCATTCTGGATAGAGATAATGACGATGATCATGACAGTCTATAAAAGACAGATAATGATGATGATAACGTTGAACAATTACAGTAGAAACGAAGTACTTAGATAGATTTTAATAGAAATATGTTTCTTAAACATCTAGTTGTGCCGTTCGAATTCAGTTTTCCTTTTTTATAATTTGACAAACGAGACTAAATCGGAATCTATTAAAAGTAGATTATTACTAGACTGCTTATAATCTTGATACACATGAATTACTAGATTTGCGTGTATATTAATTGTCTGTAAATAATTTTAATTCTTCGTAAAAGAATCTTGTTACGTAATTGTGGTGTCACTTAACGATACTAAAATTTTTAATTTATTAAATACGTTCATTTAATATGTTCATCGTCTAAAACATTCGATAAATTGAAATTATATTAAAAAATCCAATGTTATAAATTTAATTCTGTTATAAGTCTTTCAAATTAATATAACAAGAATTGTATAGAAAACATCTTGTTATATCAGAATTTTACGAATTCGAATGAGTTCGCACGTCACAACAAGATTACATACATAATTCACGTTATCTACAAAGGAAACAGATCGGTGATAGTGATTGTGACATGATTCCTTGACTGCGCTTTCGAAAAAAAACGCTAGCGCATTTTTTTCT
>NW_017305485.1:1675054-1679868 GCF_001594115.1 Trachymyrmex septentrionalis
CTTTCGTCCGTGACAAACGCGTTTGAAAAACTCACTAGAATTCTGTACATTAATGAAATCGCCCGCTACTTCGTGATCATCAATGTAAACTCAATCAATATCGACAGGTACCATACTGATATACCTCAGTATACAGGATATAGCTTAAAATAAATACGATTGATCTATGTCCTAACGCTCAATGATCGCGGCAGAATATATCAATTAAATACGATAAATTTTTTGCAAACTATTTGCAAAATCTGTCCAAATATTTTCACGCGAGATAGCTCGTGATGAGTACGCAATTTACAAATTGTACACGAATTCCATATAAGTATGATCGTAAAAGAGAGCACGATTTATTGAATTGTTCACCTTTATGTCGTTTGACGCAATTCTATGCGGGATTTATGAATGCTATTGGAAGATCTCAAACAGAACTTCAATACTAATATCCTTTAGAAAAGCGCAGTAGAAAGAATTATTTAATAGATATTTACATTGTGATGAGATTTAAAGCTAGCGCTAAAACTTAGCGCACAAACAAAAAAGTATACAAGGACATAAGAAATATATATTGTCGGTCAGTAACTTTGAACTCTTTCTCATGTTAATCCTTTATATATCAAAGTCATTAAAAGCTCTATAATTACGTTATTGCATAACAATAATTATATAATAATTATTATATTAAGACATCAAATTTTGTTTCGAAAAATCTAGTAAATTTTCAATAATATTGTTAGCTGTTTCTTATTTTATTTTGTCTTGTTTTTCCGATGAAAAAGCGCTCATATAATAATTTGAATACATTATCTTCAAACTTGATTTTTAAGGAGTAACATTTAAGTTGCTCACCGACAGTGTATATATAACACAAGGAAACACTTAATAAGCTTGTGAAAGCCTTAATTATATCAGCGATAGACTGCTTGGTAAACTCAGAAAAGATAGTAAATAAATCGGCAATCGGATATATAACGCCTAATAACGTAAAAAAAATCACAGTTTCATTTAAGTCTAGATTCATATGTATACATAAGCGGTATTAAATAATTATACTATTTACAATCTCGAGGAAAGCCTCGACGCGACCTATCAAGCCACACGAGACACGCTCTAATAATTACAATCAATTAATAATATAATATATCCTCTCGATCAGCCCCATTCAAGAATGACAGTATATCCATTACAAGAAAGGTCTAGAGGGAGGGAGGAAAAAAAAGAGAGAGAGAGAGAGAGAGAGAGAGAGAGAGAGAAAGAGAGAATATAGTTAATAATGTAACATTTATAAAATAATGTTCATCTCGTGCTCGCACTTTTGTGAGTACAATTATTTTGATCCAGTACTTTGACATGGGTGAAGTTTTTCGCGCTTTGTCGTATTAAAATAAAAGACAAGCAACGATAAGGCGTTTCTCGATAAAAGTACGTTTTCCAACATAGTTTCAATAGTAATTGCATTCTAGAAACAATAGTTTCAATATGAACCAATAATTGTTGCTTTTTTTATTCGCTTAACATGATTCTAATTTGAGACCTGCTGCTAAGGAATTTAATTATCGCAAATCGAAAAGAATGTTTAAAAAAAGATTCAATGGAATTCTAGCGACATTTTAATAGAAAAACTATTGCTAAGTTAATTATTTGTGAGAAAATAATTTCTACTTGCAATCTCTATACCTTTGCCAATTAATTACTGACTTATACGAGACGATTACAATACGGTTTTCGATTCTATTCCGCTCATAGCCGCTATCGCGGCTAATGTCTTTTACTTTACTACTGCATTAGCACAATTGCCACTAACAAACACACGCAATCTCGTGGGACGCAAAGGGAAAGGGTTACTTTGATTGAATATACACGTAATATGCATATAATGGCATTCACGAGAACATCTCGCATGTATAAAAGTTTATCTCTCTCTTCTAATATCTCGCTATCTCTTAAACGGTAAAGTCTTTTCTACGAGGACAGTCGCCTGATGATGATACTCTACGCACACAACATCACGAGAAGTCGAGATCTACAGTATAAGAAATTTAAATTTCAGATTTTAATTCGGCATTTACTATACATATCATCCTTTTAAATACTAAAACGCACTTATATAGTTTCGTTGGGATATTTAGAAATTAATATCCAGTTCTAATAAACGCGAACAAACGGAGAAAGTTATCTTTTTAGATTGGTAAAGTTTGAAACATACGTGAAATGAATTGCATTATTCATCTCGTTCGCATGTATGCAATTATTAAACATTAATCATTAACGTATACAATTGGAAACGAGTACAATTAATGCAAGATGCCAATAAAGATTGTGGATTAACGGCTATAATTTATAGATATGAGTTGATTTTATAGAATATCTTGACAGCCTCAAAATGCGAGCATTATCCGACGCTCTAAATGCTTAGTACATATCCGCTTTCACATTTTTCAGCATTAACAAAAACGACTGTATCCCTTAAAACTTTAACTCGTCCGCCTCTAACATGCGTGCCTCTGGCACACTATGCCTTATACACGTATATACATCATGTATTCGATAAAATTAACAAGACATGAATACGATTTCGTATGACCCATTGTCTTTTATCAACGTCTCTATTTTTTTACGGCTAATTTTTCACGCTTTTACACATCGATGACCTATGTACACCGATTATCTATCAAGTATACAAAGTATTATTCGTCTTTTGTGGAGCTACGTATTTTTGCGTATTTATACGAGTGTATATATGTATATGCGCGTTCGTGTCAAATTAACACTAAAAGAACCCATTCTTTTAAAATAAAAGATATTTTATACAGCAATTTTTATTCAAAATCGTAAATCGAGATAATTTTCGATAACCCGTTCGAGATCACTGTTCAAATTCATTCCTTTTCGTATTAATTACTAATTAAGCTATTCATCAGTCATACGACACGTAAAACAAAAACACTTTGTGCGATAGATGATACACGAGAACACAGCGGCCTTCGAAAGCAAATGTTCATTAAGAGCTTTACTGAACATTTCTTTATATCGTTTCTATATATACACATATATATATTTATATGTATAAATTTTTATATCTATAGCATAGATATATATATATATAGAGTTATATCAAGAGTTACCTTCTTGCAGTTCCTTCTAATAGTTTCGAATAGATCCTAGCCATTAAAAGCCATTCTCGGCTCTAACTATGAACAGCGTTTGCTATCGAGAGCCACTATCGAAAAATAAAACTCTAATGTACATCCAGTCTACTTCGGACGAATCTTTCTGTTGGATCATTTTGACTTAGAAATAGTGAGTATGCACAACGCGTGATGAGATCTCCATCTTTTTATTAATAATTTTTTTGCTGATGATTTCTCTTCTTTATTTCGAGAAGCACATCTATTATTATTATTATTATTATTATTATTATTATAATTGTAGTCATTAAAGCTACATCTACTATTAATTAATATACTACTATTGTTACTGTCGCTGCTGCTGCTGCTGCTGCTGCTGCTAAATACTACTAAATTACACATTTATTAGCGTCTCATTATTATTCTTCCTCTTTCTCTATTAATATCATATTATCAGTTATTAATATTAGTATCATTAATACTCAACGTAATCATTAGCGATACATTGTCAATCTTATTATTGTTATCGTTATTTAAAGTTTACTATTTATTGTTGTTACTTTTGTTTTTGCTGTTGCTATTATTGCGAGCATGCTCTTCTCAGTGTGTTACAAGCTGCACATTAATTCCCTTGGTCCTGGTCCCAGTTCCTGCTACTTGTCCGCTTGTGTTCGCAATGACGATCGAAAGGATGATTCAGTCCTTACATATATAGCGAAGATACACTCAATCAATTAACGTATTATTATCGGATCATCATTAAACGTGGCTAAAAACCTCAACTTAAATTCTACAAATGTACGTGACATAAAACACTGGAAGACTTTACAATGCCAGGAGTATTATTTATAATTTTAGAGATCACACCGTATCTCATAATTAGGGATACGTCACCTACAAATCCTAAAATCATAGGGTTATATACATTCTACGTTCTTCGCAAATGGACATTGATTTTACATTAATAACAGTTGATAACATAATTTGAAAGATGAAAGTTATTTAAGACGTTACAAAGATCGTGTTCAACGATAAATTGCGTGATTTATCAAATCGTGATCATTGTTCATTCAGTTCGCTCAATAAATGCAAATTTCCAATATTCGTGATTTAAGTAGATCTCAATTATCGTGCCTAAAGTAACGACAGTAAAAAAACTACGGAGAGGAAATTAATATTTCTACGATCCATCTATTCATCGTACATTTTAGCGCAACACAGCGTTTTACCTGAGATACGAATAAATCGTTATGTGAAAAAAGAAGACGTTAGAATGTACAAATGTATAACCGTCCTTTTTTTGTATCAAGGGTTTTAAAGGATTGAGTAGAAAACACTGATCTCCTTCATCTATTTCCATTTCTTCGGACATTTTCATAAGTTCCGATGAAAAAATCAATTGTGCCTTGAAAAAACAGTGATGCCTATTCTTTGGCAATGTGTACAATAGTTTCTTCCAGATAGCTCTAAGCTTATAGTTTGTATACGCGATTATGTGTGAGACAAGGCAGTGATTATAGCACGTGATAGAATTTCTATTTTTCATTATCATTTATGATGCACCCGACAATTTGGTTAACTGAATTCATTTTAATGCTTTAGCGCTAACTATCCTCTTTTAAAGATTGCAATTCTATCCATGATATATATATATATATATATATATATATATATAATATATATATATATATGCAA
>NW_017305485.1:1679879-1680770 GCF_001594115.1 Trachymyrmex septentrionalis
GTTACTTTATGTACTATCTAGTACATATTATACTGGCGAAAGGTAGAGGAAAAATATCTAGAGATTGCGAAATATATATATATATATACACATATACATATAAATTTATAAATATATAAAAATATGTATATACCAAAAAAATTTTTTACAAAGCCAATAAAATTTGCAAGAGGTGGATTCAACTCATTTGGTATTATCGTTTCTCAAGTAGGACACGAAAAAATCTAATTAACCAGAGCTGATATATCATACAACATCGAGCCTTTAAGTTTTTGCAGACGTTAACAATCTTCGCGTCGTATTAACGTTGCGTACTTGTCTAAAGCGATTCGTGTTTATCAATAATTATCAATGTCCGTACAGAACGAGCTAGGAACCTACAGCGGCTATCTTACATATATCAGAGAAATATCTCTAGTTTTCGCGGCTGTTTCAATTACAACTACGAATGCCATTCCGTTACGAATAGAATCTTGAATTTTTTCATCGGATGCCGCCGGTCGTGATAAGATCTAATCATAATATACAACACGCACCGCCTTGCAGAACGATCTATCGAAAGACCGAAAGTCTATCTGAAATGTACAAAGCGCTTTCTTTTCGCTTCTCTCTCCTTGGCAATCTTAGAAACGGTCTCCTGCAAATACGGAATCTCTTGCACCGTGCAGATCCAGCATAGATTCCTTCGCGACGTAGCGTCTCTCTTTCTCTTTTCTATTATGTATCGCAATGTATGTACGCTTTTATTCTCTCTCTCTTTCAGCGCTAAATCAACGCGGCTTTGTCTGAAATCACATTCACACGATGCTCTGTATATTGAACACATATTGCATATTACGTATGTGAGTATGTATATATACGTGTGTGTGTGTGTGTGTGTGTGTGTGTGTG
>NW_017305485.1:1680870-1687833 GCF_001594115.1 Trachymyrmex septentrionalis
GTGTGTGTGTGTGTGTGTGTGCGCGCGCGCGTGTGTATACGTATTTACATTTATCTATTATGCATTTGTTGGAGAGTGCATCTTTTAGCAAGTGCATTTTCATCCTATTAGAATCTAGCGATCATTCCGTTAATAATATATTGTATAATCTATCTCGACTCCGTTGTCTTACTACTGACCTCTTCGTCGGTAGCAGCTTGGGTGGTGCTCGCCGGAAGCGGTTGTTGCTGCGCTTGCAGAGGAGCGGTTCCGCTCGCCGCTGTGCTCGCCGCACCGTGCGACGTGGCCGCCTGTTTACCGTACTTAACGGTATCCTGCTGCGGTGCGCTTTGCGACTGCAGTTCCGGTCTTCGGAGGTAAGCGGCTGCCTCCTTTTTTGGCGGTACCACTGGCTTATTCGGTGGTACCGGGGGCGGTACGCCGCGCGAGATCGGTGGCTTTTTCGCGGGCAGGATACCACCGCCGCCGCTACCACCACTGGCGGCGGCGGCGGCGGCGGCAGAGGATGCTTGAACAGTGGGGCTTGCGGCAGGACTTGAAGACTGGCCAACGTGAAAACCGAGCTTCCCCGCAGCGGCGACGGCGGCTTGCGACGATGTGATAAGTTTAGCCGCGGCGGCAGCCGCGGTACTAACGGGCGCAGGTACAACCGGCTGTCGCTTCTCTACGGCCTGAGGAATGAACATACAACCATGACCGATTTCAGAGAGCCGAGCAGCTGCAGAGACGGTCGCTTTCGTACACGCTCCGCCGCCAGACAAGAACGAGCACACCGTTAAAAAAACGTTATTCTCGGGCTGCAAGGGATGGTGGAAGAAAAAGAACCATACCAAAGAACTAATCCAAAGCAGAGAGAGAGAGAGAAACAGAGACAGATTCGGTGGAAAGTAGGGACGATAGCTACGAAAAAATGGTGAAAGACCGCAGAGGAGGAGAGAGAAACACCGTTATTTAAGCAGCAAACGATCACAACTTAGACCGAGATTTTCGAGATGCTGAAATCAAATTGTGCGTACATCAACTTGTGCTGTTAATAAATAATTGCGAAGAAGCATCTTTTGTGACGTACTCGCAAATCATCAGAGTAAGACATATTTGAGACGCAGTTTGAGTTACACAACCAAGGAATATATTAGTAAACTAATAGATGTTCAGAGAGAATACACGAGATATAGGAAAGACTAATTATTATAGATATAAAAGACTAATTATTTTTAAGAAATAAATATTTCAATCTGCAACTGTATTGGGATATTATTATATAACAATTCCAATTTGGTCAAGTTCATCTATTTGTTAAGATGTGCTGCAAACCAACTAAATAATAGAATACGTCAAAGTTCATGAGACCGTAAGACCGTATAATTTAGTAATTGCGATTACGCTATTGCGATTAGGAAGTCAAGCTGGGGCAATTTGTAAATAAAGCTCAGAAATGAGTTGCATACAATCTTTTTTTTAATTGTAGGAATCGGTCGATGTACACATGTGAAATAATAATAATCTTATGTACACAAAATAAAAGTATCGTAATAAAATATAACTCTAGATATCAATAATGTGCTAACTTATAAGATTGGTATACATATAGTGGAAGTGTATGTAATATTGCGAGTGTATAATAATTGTTACATCAAAATGTTTAAATAAGTCGTGTACGTGAACGTGTATATAAAAGTATATACATGTATAATATAAAATAAATTTTGTTGAAAATAATCTTGTGGATATTTATAGTGATCTTATTTGTGAAGAAAAACACAATTCTTAAAACTTTAGTGCATCATTTGATATGAGTAATAGAAGTAGCGAGAATATAATTTGAAACAATGCAACAGAAATATCTTGTGCATCAAATATAAAATTATGTAGAAGCCAAGAGAATTATTCAGAGCAAGCGAAACTCACTTTTCTAATTTAATTTTTTAATTCATTTCGTTTCATAAGTAATATTTAATATTATTCCATAAATATTTCTGTATACGATTCTGTTATACGATTTAACAGTGCAGAAATATTTCGTATCTTTGTTTTTTAGCCAAATGCAATATGCGTAAAAGAATAAAATAAATTGATGATTAAACATAACCAAAATGTATACGTGTCTTTATCAGAAAAATTAATATATATAATAAATACATATAGCATCTGCTTTTTTAAATTAAACAAAAAAAAATTAATTGTAATAACTACATAGTTGCAATAAATACATGACTAAAATGCAATTTATGATCTATAAAAATATGGAAATAAGATAAATATAAGACTAGAGAGAAGCTTATAAAATGTTTGTGTAAAATCAATGATAACAAATACATTATTTCTACTAAAGTAAAACTATGAGGTGATGTAATATATTATTCTTTAAATAGTTTAAATAACTCTTTTTATATATGATTCTGTTTCAATTGTAATACCAAAGATTATAAAATAAAGAACTCTCTCGAGTTGAAAAAAGAAATGAAAAATAAATATTTCAACTATTTTTACATTTTAAAGAGGTATAAATATTTTGTTTTCTCAATCATTAATCAAAAATAAAATTTCATATTTGGATCAATGATACGCTATGCGCAAAAAATTATTTTTATTAAAAAATTAAATTTAATGTATTTCTTGAATTATAAAGAGCCTACTTACGTTATTAATCTTTCTAGTAAAATTTCATGTCATTTTAGAAGACAAGATCTTATCTTATCTGATACAATTTACGACGTATAATTTTTTTTCTTTTCAGAATCAATTTTTGAATAATACCTGACACGCAAATGTATATATATTATGTCGAATTAAAGTTAATCCCTATCTTTTGGACGAAACACAATACTAACTAAATTAGCAGATTTCTACTTTCAACTCAATTTTTCTATCGATATAATAATAAGTTATTCATCAATTATCTTCTTCTTTCGTCCTTTCTCTTTCAAGAAAATACTAGCAAAGTGCAAATATTTCTTAACGTCGGATATAAAAATATCTATTGTGTGTAACACTTTGCGCATGTATAAATAGGCTCTATATAATCTTTAGATTAACGTCGAGTGTGTAGGGAAATGTGGATAGGTTACCTGCGTATCTGAAGGAGCTGTAGATTCTCCACCCACAGATGTTAAATTAGGCGTATATGCAACTCCGCGAAGTGCTTGTCCAGGTGTTACAGACCTAGCAATTCCAGTCGCTAAAAAAAAAAGAAAAGAATAATGATATATTCATCATTTAAAATGGCTGTGCAATTCATTTTGAAACTGAATGTTCACATATAAGATGTGTAATTTATACTTTATCAAAAAGCTCATTTATAAATCAATTACAAGAAATGCCTATGAGCCTCCATAGTTATTGATATATAAATAATATATTTATAAGATGATATAACTCGCAAATAATTGAGATATATTTACCAACAAAGTTAACTGCAAACATTACAATTTTTTATTTGAGTCTTTCTCAATGCAGAAATCAAATACAAATTACTGATTTAATATATAGATATACTCAAGAATATAATTTATTAAATTACACATACAATGTACTGATATTTAAAAATATCTTACTTGGACCACTGACAGGAACACTGGACACTGTCGCAGTAGGCTGAACAACTTTACTGCTAACCATAGGTGTTCCTGTACCTAATACTGCCCCTTTCACTGTAAAAGACATAAAAAATTACAAAAGATTCAACTTTTTTATAATGTCTAACGCATATTTTAAAGGCGATCTTGTAACCAAGTTTCCTTTTATTATTCACATTAACAAGATCTTCTTTGATACGCGTAATTTCTATTTTTATAACTTTGCGTACTTGTTTGTGGAGCACTAGCCGGCCTTAGCGTCGGCATGGCGACCAAGTTCGCTGGTTTTGCAGGCGGTGGTGGTGGAGTTGCGCCAACTCCTCTGGCAGGACCGCGAGTCTGCGACTCTTTCCACGTGTCCATTTCGCCTCGTAACTTTTCTAATTCCGTTTCAAAATCCTTAGCTCTCTTTTCCTCTTTCACGAGGGCTTGCCGATATTGCTGCCTCTCCATATCGAATTGCGCCAATTGCTTTTCCAATTCCGCTTCCATCTGCAGTGACTTTTTACTCTCTTCCTCGAGACCCTCAGCCATTGAATCTATTCTAACCTTCTCTTCACTGAGTATTTGAGCCAAATCCTCAGATCGTTTCCTCTCCTCAATGTACTTCATAATAATCTTTTTACGTTCTGCTAAGAGGAGCAGGACTATCTGTTTCTGTCGACTCTTCTCTTCCTCAAGATGGTCGTTAACTTTCTTTAACTCCATCTCTAATCTCTTCTTTTCTTGTTTCTCTAATTCTAACTCTTTCTTTAATCTTGTCCGCTCTTTCTCAAGACCATAAGTGATATCGTCACCTTGAGCAGTATCATGTTCATGTTTTCGCTTCTCTTCTTCCAATTCTTTAATTACCTAAATATATTTATTATAATGTAAAATAATGTAAAATAACAATTATAAAATAAAAATAATTATAGTAACATTATTTTGTAATATTATCTTATATTATCAATATTTATGTTATATATCGCATTATTACTACGAAACATACAACAAATACGACAAAATAAGCGTACCGCTCTGTGCCTAATTTCTGCATCTCTAAGAACTTTAGTCATTCTACATTGCGCCTTTCTTTGTTGTGTCACTAGTGCTTCAAGACTAGCGACTTGTTGATCAATTTGATTTCCTTCAACACCAATAACACCACCTACTATTGCAACGTCGCGAGCTAATGCCGCATGTGGATCTGCAGTACTGCTAAGATACCGGGAACTTAGAAGGTGTTTCATTTTTTCTGACTGAAAGAAAAAATGATAGTAGTTATACAACGAGCCAAATTATGTAATATACTCTGGAAGTTAAGAGACACAATTAAAGAGCTTGTAAAATTAATACATTTTTTTAAAATAAATTCTTTGTCTTTCATATCATTTAAAAATTATACGATGAGATAATAGTGATAAGATGACATCAAATAACGTTTTTAACGTCAAAAAGACGTTATAAAAATGTCATCTTGTTACTTAAGTAGTACTGAAACAAAAAACTTCACTATATATGTACATTTTTTTATAGTTATGATGCAATAATTTTATAACGTGTTATACTGTCCAAGGTAAAAAACTTAGTTAAATAGTTAAACAGGAACATCACTACAAAGTGTTTTTAAAAACAATTCTTTAACAGCTATATGATTTTGATTACTTTTAATGCCGCTATCACTATGTCTCTTGCTTGGAGCTCGCCTTCCAGATATCCCAGTAACTTCAGCAAATCAGTTTTGCTCAGCTCCATCTTTGGATTACGCTACAAATATGTATAAAGCAATCATTAAACATTCTGCAAATTTATATTAAATATAACTATCACAAATTAAAAGATATAGACTTAAAAGATTAAGAAATCAAAACTAGATACAGAAAAGGCTAAAAAGCCAATTCTTTACCCCTTTTTGTACTTTCTGAATTCTTTAGAGTAGACTCTCACTTTAAAGAATAAAAATTGAGTTAATCTTAAAAAAGAGTGACTCAATTTTTAATCTTTAAGAGTGAGATTTTATTCAGAGTAAGATTTACTCTAAAAGTTTTAAAGAGTATCTCTAGTTTTGATAACTATCACACATCACAGTTTAACGGATACACAAAGCCTTTTTTGTTTAACTCCAAGAGGATTTATGCCAAGAACATACCTTGAGAGTATTGGAGGAACTCTTATCCAGCGGTTCAATGTTGTTGGCCTGTTGTTGCTGCTGCGATTGTTGCTGGGATTGCGATTGTGACGGCTGAGTGCCAGAGGTAAGTGCCTTTGCGACCGAGATAGTGGCCGCGCTGGTCAGGACGGTGGTACCCGGCGACGGCGACGGCGACGGCGTCGACGTCGACGGCGGCCCGTTTGCCGTTGTAGTCGTCGTCGTTGTCATTGCCGACGTTATACCGGACGAGGAGACATTGACGGCGCCCTGATTCTGCGATGCCATCGTTGCGCTCTAACGTAGAGGATACTCTATTTACCTACCGTCGACCTACGAGGACGAGTGGTTGTCGTTGCCTCCTGGCTACGGCGCGACTCGGTAAGGGCGACCTTGTGAAACTCGCTTGCGCTTGTTCGCTCGCTCGTTCGCACTTCGCCTGAGCGCGCCCCAAGCTGTTCCTACGTCGACTTCCTCACCCCTCGATCCGGAAATTCGCCACGGCCGTCACGGGACGCGCGAGCACCCCCGCCGGACACCCAGCGGCCCAGGACGCTCGCCACATCGCCGACACGGGACCGATGGCCACGCGTTCCTCTTCTTCCCGTCGTCGTCGTCGTTGTCGTTCTTCTCTCCGTCTTCCTCGTCCTTCTTCTTGTCGCCGTCGTCGACGTCGTCGTCGTTCTCTCGCCGGTATCTTGGTCGTTATTCCGGTCGTCGGATCGACGCTTCACGCCGACGAAAACGTTATTAACGTGGCGGCATCCGACGCGACGGACTGCTCAGGCTACTCTGCCTCTCGATTACGCTACGCTCGTTCCCTTGACAAATCAAGCGCACAAAGCGCAGCCAGCTCTACGGCTACGGTCAAGCGAAATTCGATGAATCGTCTTCTCGTGAAAGGCGCTCCGATCTATCATCGATTCCGCGCCGGAGTCAGATATCGAATGGTCGACGATCGATTCAGTCACGGTCGCCGCGGTGAAATATGAAATGCCGAGGACGCAACTTCACAGTTTGCTATTTTTCTCTTTGAGAGAAAAGATGCTGACGACGCTCATTTTCACCATCAAAATAGGCATCGAAATTCATATTAGACAGTAAAAACGCATAATGATAAGGATCATGTATAGAGCGTCCATGAATGTAAGTAATCAGCTGACGCTGGAAGTTTAATAGAATAGTATTCTTACAACAGGAACACTGTTGTATATAATGTTCACTGCTATATATAAATACTACTACTCTATATATATA
>NW_017305485.1:1687882-1723812 GCF_001594115.1 Trachymyrmex septentrionalis
ACACACACACACACACACACACACACACACACACACACACACACACAGTAGTGAATATTACATATAACAGTGTTTCTCTTATAGAAATACTATTCTATTAAACTGCCAGCGCCAGCTAGATTGGGCGCTCTATACATGGAGTAATTCTTTAAAAACTTATACATAGCTAAGATGACTTTGACCTTGTCTATATATGTCAAAATCATGACGATAATTTTGAGAATATAAATTTAAAAACAAATTCTTTAAAAATATATATTATTGGCTATAAATGGAGATAAATGGAGATAATTCTATTATAAAACTCTTTTATCAGACAAATTATTCAATTACATTTTACATACGTCTTTATATTAGAAATGCAACTAAATAATTTTCTTTATGCATATATGTTTTATGCAGCTTTGCAAGTTTTTTATCTTTCAACATTTACGAATTATACAAATATACAATTATATAACCTGAAACGATTTTTACTTTTTTTTTTGTACATGCCCGATTTTTAGGCAGAATAAGGAAAGTAATTTAAAGCCGAAAAGTCTAGATTTTCAAATCCTAATTACATAATTTATGGAAGATTAATTTGATCGATTTTGAATTTGTCGCGATAAATGAAGCAATTTTCTACAGTGCCCTCTCCCACAGATAAAAAAGGCTGTTTACCGCAACGACATCTCTCGTTTTTTAGAACAATTTAATAGAAACGAGTTACGAGGGAGACCTAGGAAGTGGGGAGAACCGTCTGGTTGGAATCGTCGTATGCATATGGTGCCATTTGTATTTGTTATCGTTGGTGTTACGCGGATGGTGCTGTGGGTGCTGGTCTCGGTATAGTCTCCCCCGCGGTGCGAAGCGCAGGATGGGCAACCAGGTGGCACGCGTCGGAAACGCGTCGCATAGAAAGGTGGAATCCGCACCCGCGGCAAGCACCGGTAACGGGAATCACGGCGCGAACGTCACTGCCTCCTCCACCGCCGTCGCCGCCGCCGCCGCCGCCGTCTCCAAGAGCGAGCCGGACCATCACAACTCTCACACGCAATTCTTCCCGATCGAGAACCTCGCCAAGGTACAACGGTCCGCTTGGTCGATTTAAAATCGTTTTCGAACCTCAATAGCAGGCCGTACTCTTGGTGCCTTGGAAAATCGTTCGGGAAAAACGTGGAGCGATATGACCTCTGTTGTCAAACATTTCTACAGCTGTTTGGGAGAACGTCAAAAACAACCTCTTTCCACCTGGTTTTTTTAATTTTCCTCATATATATTTTTTTTATCTGTACTGCAACTTGCAAAAGTCATTTCATATTCCTCATGCAATCACTTTGAATATTTTTATCATAATTCTCTGGATATTCTGAAATCATGAATCACACCTTTTTTTTTGTCAATTATATAAGTTAACTTTTGAAATATGTGACTATAAATGGATGATTATATAGAGATTGAGTCTCAGTCACATAACTTATTTTTAAAGATGCTTGATAATATTAAAAACTAAGTGACAAATTATTCAGAGACTCTTTATGGAAAAATATACTTGAGATTGGGAATTGTGGAATTAATTCGGGAGAACAATTGCATTTTATTTTTTTTCATTTTGAAGACTTTCCATACTCTCTGTGTTTCATTAGATCATTTCTTTGCATACAAGTTAGTAATCATATCTTATATATAACTAGCTGTTATCAAAAGCTAACATTACCTGGTTAGTTTTATTTATATAATGAAGATGCAATCTTCTTTGTTTGCAAACAGAAGTATAGAAATTATTTTACTTATATGTCTCTCTGATCTCTCTCTAATATATTTAATAATTCTTATTTTACAAACATAAGTATAAAAAATGATTGAAGTGTTCCTTGGATTAAATTTTAATATTTATAATTAGTAATATTCCTAATACTGATATTGTATATTTTACAGATATTGTCGCATCTCGCTCATCAAGAGGCACATGTTAATGGCATTACCAAATCTATATTTGAAAAGTACTTATTTCCTACTCATCCTGAGTTAAGCGAAAGACTCTTCACTTATCTACACCACAATGCTCATGCCACGACTGCATACATAAGTACAACAGCTTTCAAACAGCAATCTGAGAAATTTTTGTCAGTAATGAACGACCAAGCTATACTGGAGAATTATGTAAAAATATATTCTGACCTAAAGAATGGTGGCAATGTTACTCCCGAAACGCTGCGAGCATTATTGACATCTTGCTATCAGTTAGCGATGGAAAGCAACAACACCAGTTCGTGCCTTCATTCGCAACAGATAATAAATGCAGTTGTCATTTCCTGTGTTAGTAAATTTATTCTTTTAATGCAGATAGTATAAATGCAATAGTATAAATGTGTACTGCAATTTAATTATTGTGTAATATAACTACTCACAAGTATGTAAGCATAGAATCTGAATTGGCATTTTGACTGAATATTCATATTACTATGTGACCTGTAATTATTAGATTTAGAAATATTTTACAGTTTCACGGCAAGACTAGCTTGTCTACGAGTTACGTGAGCAATTGGATCGGACAGCACTGCCCACGCCTTGTGTACGGCCTACAGCGATATGTAGTACACGTGTTGACAACTGCTTATCGTAATGGTAAAGCGCTCCTGTCGAAAGAACAGCCACAGCCTTCCGTAGATATACTTACTCCCGTATTGGAAAAGTCCGATCAAGAATTCCCTCAAGTGGACTTGTTGCCAATAAGCTATGTCTGGCTGTTGTCGTGTACACTATCGCAGTGTTACCTCCAGGTACGTTGTCACATATTACACAATACTAATCGATACTATTATGTCTTGCCCATAAAGTATTTTAAAGAGATTAATTATAGTCAATTAGTATTGTATACATAACTGGATCTACGTATCCGTGGTGTATGTGTAGACCAACGATTCACCGAAGGACATAACTCAAGCTTTGATAGCCAGAAGAACAGGCAGTATTTGTCCAAAGCATTGGACGTTACTGTACAATAGCGGAGAGCATGGGACTGGGGCTAATCGCTTCCTTCACCATGTATTAGGTTACAGAGGTCCCACTCTGCTAATTATAAGAGCCGCTAATGTAGAGAAGAATGAGGAATGTCCGACGTATTGCGTGTGCTCGGCTGTCGAGTGGCGAGAAAGTCATCTCTATTGGGGTGACGAAGACTCGATGGGCATTCAACTAATTCCGTCCTATAAAGTCATGGAGAAAGGTCCGAAAGTACTATATTTGAACACGAATATCAGGGGTTACCCACACGGTTTACGATTCGGTAGCGATCCTCGTTCGCCGCTTATTAGTATCGATGAATCATTCCATTCGGTGACTATCGCCGGCGCGCCTTATCGCATTGCCAGTTTAGAAGTCTGGGGTTGTGGCGATACAAAGCTAAGGTAATATTTTGCAAACTGTGAAATAAAACTGTTTGTTGACGCAAGGAATGATAATAAAAGATACCATTACATTTGCAGAGAGAAGCAATTGGAGATTAAGAAGTGGCAGGTGAAAGAAGCAGAGAAACAGAGGGTCGTGAAGTTAAGTGCGAGCGATTGGCTGGATCATCCTGATCGTTACTTATTAGAGTTGGCCGGCAGAGCTTCTTACAACGAATCTAACAATTAGAGCCGCGAAAAAATAATGTGCGTGCTCAAATAACTGCTCATATTATTACTTTATTATTTTACTTTGTACATATGTATATAGCGTCAAAGATATTATCATCAGAATTTCTGTACTTATATGGTGTAAGAAGAACGTACGTATGAAATGTGATTATGTGACTTACGTGAAATACAGGGACTTATGCTTGACGTACTTAAGCACAAGTGCCAGTTTGTAATTGTCTAGTTTCTTTTTTCAGTATTTCCTTATAAAATGATATTATTTTTTATATTTTATAAATGCCTTTAATGGATTTGTTTATGGAATGATTATTTCTTAAAGTATTTTTCTAAAATTTTTTTAATTTACTATTTTAGAAATTGTTTTTATCTGATTTTCACAAAAAAATAACTTGGTAAATTTTATTTTAATATATTCAATTTGCATTGTCTTCTGATATTTATATTAAAAAAAAATACGTATATAAAGTTGAAAATAAATATATTTTTGTAAAATTTCGTACATACTTATATATCTCGCATATTTTATATCTTGTATATTTCGCAAGGTTTTCATTGATTATGCGTGATGCTGTTTTATGAAACATTAACAAAATGCAAATATTAGTTTATCAATCTGTTTTTCATTGTTACAAAAAATCATTCAATTAGCCCTTGAATTCTTTATCACAATTGTCAATTCTACGAATGAGACTTTTCCAGCTAAAGTCTTCCTCACCATCTTGCAAATTTATCACATTCTTTTCCTCGATAACGTCAAACAGATTTTTAAATGGCACATATCTAAGTAACGTGATTTTATCAGCGATTATAATCAGCTTGTGCCTTGCGCGAGTGATGGCTACCGTTAAACGTCGCTGATCATCCAATATCTCAAATTCTTTCTTCGTGTCGCTTTCAACACTCTTCGTACACGAGTACAGTATAACATCCTTATCACGTCCTTGATACTGATCTACGGTGTTTACTTCCACTTCTTTATCTATGACCTTTTTTAATAAATTTATATGATGATTGTAAGGCGCAATAATTCCTATATTTCTAGCGCACACGCCCGCCTCAGTGAGCACCTGGACGAGACGCAAAGTAATAGCGACTTCCCAAATGTTGGAGTACGTCTGATCCAATATAACGTCTCTACTGCCAGATTCTACATTCAAATTGTAAGTTCTACCAGTATTGAGCACCACCACTGAGTCATCCAAGTTCCTGGAGAGCGTACTTCTCACCCACCTCTCGCAAGACGAGAGAACTTGTTCCATATTTGTGCCAGTCAAAGTCGCGTTCTCTATCTGCTTGTTGCCGGAAACTAACTTACCGCGATACGTCGTTTCATTGGCTAGCCTCATGATTCTTCTATTCATTCTGTACTGCTTCCATAAATTGATGGTGTTGTTGTCGCTATCTAGCCTAACGAACAGAGATTCGCCTGCGCCAAGTTTCGCGGCAGTCTTGTTTTTGATAATGGGTGGTAGCTGATCTGGGTCTCCGACAAGGATAAACTTGCGTGCACTATATAACGGTCGCAATACCGTGGGCAGCATGATTTGCGCGCTTTCGTCAACCACGCACACGTCGAAACTGCGTCTCCTAAGGAGCGCGTGATACGCGCCATAGCAAGTTACGCCTACAATATGTTTGCTGTTATAGAGTGTCTCCAGGTCTTCCGGTGAATCGCAACTCGCGAGCGCGAATTCCTCGTTCTTGCATGTCAACAGAGGATGGATCTGTTTTGTCGAACCGAGACGTAGAAAGTCGATATTCCGTTCTAGCAGCTTGAGAAGAATGTTGTCCACCGCGCTGTGCGTGTGTGCGGTAATTAACACGCTGGAACCCAACTCCTGCAGCAGCTCTATTAGAGCTACCAGCGTCTGCGTTTTCCCTGTTCCCGGCATACCTTTTATCAGAACGTATTCTTGGGCAGCTACTGCCTTCAGCACGGCTCTCTGCTGATTCTCGTTTAAATCGCTTATTATCCTGGCGCTAACTGACACCACCGAACGTGGCAATTTTTCCACAAATGTAGCCGGGCTCCTATCGATGACAATGCGTCGAAGCTTGACGTATATTTCATCGTTGTTCAACAGACCGGCTACGTTCGCGTAATTGAACGTAGACAGACCCGTAGAGGGATATTTATCAATATGAAACATAGAGTTTGCATACAACTGAGTAATATCTTTGTCCAATAGGACCTTAACAATGTCATACGAAACATGCATTATATATCCGGCAGCTATATTAACTCGTGCATCCGTGCTAACAATAATATAATTATCCTCGGTGAATGTACCACCAAGTACGCTGTTCTCGATAGTTTCCTCCTTAATGTTTACGCGTGCAAACTTATGCTGATATCTATGCTCTTGCTTTATCACCTTTCCGACAATCTTCAAATTGCAGATACATGTTCTTTTCGCCTCCCTCTTCTCGGGACTTGTCGTCCATACGCTGCTTAAACTGCTATTATTCTCGCAACTTTCTTCTAATTGCAGTAATGCTATCCACTTCATAATGTAATCCAAATGTCTGATCTCAATGTTGTCCTGCACTTCTTTAAGTAGCGCTGTTAACGGATGCGACAGTGACAAATTCGCATTTGGGTCCCTCGCTAGATACGCACAGCACAGAGTCTGATAAGAACATCTGCTGCATGCACTGTGATGGTTTATTGGTTCAGGCAATTCCATCGCCTTTAGGTCCGACTCAGAGTTTATGCTCCGTAGATCTTCGGGTTGTTTAGTGAAATAATGCGCCAAGGTATTTCGCAGCAGTATCAAGTCCCTCTTCTCGTGATGTCTGCTCTTAATTTCTTGCATCGCGTTTTCCTTTAGATATAACAGAAGTCCGGTATCGATATCTTGATTTATGAAACCCATCATCATAAGATAAAGAATAACTTGGCCCTTGTGCTCGAGAGAGTAGGAGGCTCTTCCAGTTTTTAACTCCAGAGGCATGATCTTCCTTCTCGAATTAATATTCACCTCCGCCGTCACATCTATTCTTCCCTTTATGCCCAGCTGCGGTATATAAATGGTCTCCTCGATATCCTGTATGTTATTAATACGCCCTTGAAAGTTGTTCTTTAGATTGCTTATGTGATGCTGTTTGTTACCTATGATATAATGCTGAATAAACTCGAAAATTTTCGGAGCGTACTCCATCATGCGTTTCCGACAATCCGCAAGTGACATTTCTGACGCGTAGAGATAGTCTATCGTGTCCTTCGATCGTAATATATCATCCAACAGCTTAATCACGTCGGATAGGGTGCAGACATTCTCTCGCAATGCCTTTTGCAGCCACTGATGAACTAAAGATCCCACGGTCATCACGGAATAATCGGCGTTCAAATCTGGTAGCGACTCTATTTTCCTGAACTTCTCAGTCAAAACCGCTCGCCTGTTGCAAAATAAACCACCCATTATTGTCGTGCCAGATATTAACAAATCAGGCTGTGTGACAAGAAAACCGTTATTATTATCTACAATCCATTGTCGCGAACCTTTTGTAGCCTGTATCGTTACAATATCGTTAATCTTTACTTGTGCATCTTTCCAAAATCCTGAACATGCAACAAAGTCAATATCTTCAGATTTCAAGTGCTGTACCGTTAAAACAGTGACATTCGATTCGTGCTTCACGTCAATTATTTTACACCTTTCAAAGGTGGTAAAATTAATCTGCGCATGCCACTTTTGATCAAAGAAATCATCAAGCTCATCTCCATTTACCACAGAAAAGTCTTCGAAAGATTCTGTTTTCTTTAAATCATGTAATTTAGCTTTTTCATGCTCAGATGTTTCCACAGCAGACTCTAAAGTAACAATATTTAAATCTTGTTCTTTAAGAACATGACTATTATTATGAGTAACATCTGAAACATTTACACTTTTAAGAATTACAGGATTTTGTAAAATATTTACACTTTGCTCGCTTTTTACTGTAATATCACCTTCCTTTTCAACTTTCTGTAGTACTGTATCTTTGCGTGTAACTTCATTTTCCTTAAAATTACTATATGGTTCTTCGAAGTCTTTCAATATAGATAATAATACTGAATCATCATGTGATTCGAAATGTTCTGTCTTTAGAGTACAACATTCTTTCTGTGACTCTTCACTTAAATTACATTTCTTTTTGCTCACATGAAATTCTTCTTCAAACGCGTTATCTCTTTCCTTTCTTTTTCTTTCAACCGTAGTTTGAAATAAGCAGTTTTTATCTGATACAACTTTATTGTCGTCTATCACAAGTTTTGGAATTTTTGTAAAAAACGATGATATTTTTGTCTGAGATTTATCGACATTATTAGAAATCTGCAAAAAAACCGAGAAAATTCTGGAATAGTTTATCACACAAATTCATTTTAGTCTATTCTTCAGATAAATACAAATTGCTATGTATTGCTATTTTCTGTTTCAACTGTGCTAAATGTCTTCCTAACAAACGCTAACTAACAATAATATAACTATTAATTATAATTTCCCATTGAACAATAATTAATTACAGTATATACAGTAAAGTATATACAATAATATAGAGTTTAAGTTATATAATACATAACAGTTAAACGAAAGACTCTTAAATAAGCCAAAGAAAAATAAAAAAAAATAACAGAGAAAGAAAAAGATCTGGTTTATGATTCCTTTTTTGCCTGACATCTGTAATAAATTTAAGAACATCACTTAAAATTAAATTATTGTTCTTTAGCTTAAATCAACTCAATTTAATAATAAAAAGACAAAAAATTGTTCTCTCGCAATAATTTAAGAAAAACATTGTTTATAAAATTTTCTGCAGATTGTAATACATCCTATGTAGGGCAGATCGGAAAATTAAGGAAAGTAAGGAAATTAAAAATTAAAATTACTGAACATAATGATATTAATAAAAAAATCAGGCAATTTATGTTGTCTAAACATAGAGTCCATTTAGACAATGAATTTGATTAGGATAATGTCAAAATCTTGGATAACGAAAGATATGTGGGAAGAAGACCGATATCAGAAATGCTCAACATTCAAATATAAGAGAACAGGTTAAACACAAAGTCAGACACTGAATTCCTACATCCTCAACATTCTAAATAATTTCAGTAGTTTATGACAATATATATGAGTTTGACTATCTATATTATTTTTATGACTCTTTTGTAATTATATGTTTTCTTTTTGTATATTGGTGATATATCTTTACGTACATTTTTCATACTTTAACTGTCATATATATAGTCTCTGTCAAAAGGTTTTTTGCAGTAGGTAGGTCATACCAATTTTCAATTAAATTACTTGTAATAAATAAAATATAGCAATTATATTCACTCTAGCATTCGATGCTCTTCAAATTTGGAAATTTGATAGGAATCCTTGCTGCACCTTTTGACTTTTCATTGCTGATTTATAAAGTTAATTATTGGCATTGCTGAAGATGGCTCGAATGGAGTCGAAAACATCTAATCAACTAATATATTTGTAAGCTCTCAGAATATAGAATTTTTATCATCACATACAAAGTATCACATTAGTGAGTGTTCTCAATCGATTTTCACTCTCCTTATTGGCATAAGTTATATCATCAAGTAGGAAATTATAACAGTTCTTCTGCTATCAGAACGATTTTTTTCGATATAAATAACTAATAATTGTTAAATTATATTACATTGTTAGTTAATGTTTGTAACCCTTGTTGGGTTGTATCTCTTCTAAAATTCAGAATCAAAAGAAACATTTTAAAGTATTATTTTATAATAATTTTCAATATTACTTTATAAAAAATAGTAGTAGGAAGTATATAAAAAACAAAAAAATAGTAATTATTATCAATAATGTAGATATAAGTTGTAAATAAATAAAATACATTTTGTTTACCTTCCTTTGTGACAACTGACGTTTCTTCATATTTGCATGTAGTATGCACGAAATGACTCTACATGTATTTTAAGAATGTCAGATTAAAATGCCGTCACTTGTAGCTTAATACTAGCGTTAAGTACAGTAGAGTCTAAATCCTATAAATATCTTAGTTAAGAGATTAGATTAAGTCCTATCAAATCCTGCACAGAATTTTCGTTCCCGCGCAAACATCTCTCATGAACGTCGTCATCAATCGCCATTTCAACCATTAAAGTACCTTTTCATGACGGCGAATATCGCAACTTTTATTGATCGGAGAGTCACGTGACTTCATCAGTCGCTTGAAAGTCGTCGCTGTCAGTCGCTTCTGTAGTTCGATTTGATTAAAGTGTAGTGACAATAGGCGATAATTGCTATAATTTAAATTTATTTTATCAAAATGAATTTAATTTATCAAACCATGCAATTCCCGTTCTGCACAAACAAGAGTCCTCCAAAATTTTCTTTTTTTCTATGTTTTTCTATCTGCAGACATAATTGCACTAAACAGTCGTTTCTTCCTAATCTCTTCTTGCTTTTTCATTATTTCTAAACATTTTTTTTGCCACTCATGGTATTCCTGTATATATTTAACAGTGCGATTATACCACTCTCTATACTTGACAGTAAAGGACATTATGATTTGGAGCAAAAAGAATTGTAACAAAAGTCAATCGTAATATCTGTAATCGCTACTTTTCATTGCACATTCCATTTTCATGATTTTAGCACAAAAAAAAACCCCCGATCGATGAGTTTTATCGCTAAATTTCGAGCGATTTAGCGATGTTAATCGCGCGCGACACGCAATATCCAATGACAATATATCTTTAGAATGAGAATACTAGTAAAGCTACATATTCATTGAATATCGCGTGTCACGACGAACATCGCGCTGGTGTGTTGGAGGCATTAAAAACATGAAATTATTGCTTAGTGCGATAACTTTTGCCGCGTTCTTTGTGAGAGCTATAATTTTATTTTCTTAAGTCGTCCTCATCAACAAAACTTCTAGAAATAATGTAATGTTACTTCCGCCGCGCGACAAAAGTTGACTTGAGTTCACGCGGTGGAAATTATATATCTATTACTTCCGACCAAGCGAGACGTTGATTGGCTGTCGCGTCAACTTCCGTCGCGCGGCAAGCGTGTTCTGTGTGCAGGAACCATTAGGGCTATCACAGACACGATTCCGTAAAAGTGAAATGCAGTTATAGAGGCGCCAATGGGCGTTTTCAGCGGACTCAACAGGACTGCATTCAGAATCGTTGTCCGGATGCACCCAGATGTCGTTTTATCCTGGTTGTTTAAGAATGTTAAACAAGAATAAACGAACATCTGGGTGAATCTAGATGATGATTCTGAACGCGGCCCAGTTGAGTGAGCGCTTGCTCTTATTGGTGTATTCTTCTAGATCTAAAACTCTTAGATGAGCTAAAAGAATACCCCAATAACAGTGAGCGCTTACTCAACTGTTGAATCCGCTGAATGCGCTCAGTGGATTTATTTGAAATTTAGGTTATGTTATATATGATGTATATACTTACTTCTTGATGTTATACTCCTGTCATTTAAAATAATATGAAAAATATGAGGAGGAACAGCAGTTATTGCATAAGGATATACGTAAATTAAATTCCTCTCGCTAATTGTAAATTGTATTAACGTGTAATTTCCTAAATTTATTGGTGAGTACAAATGTCACGCAGGATACACTATATTCCTAATTGTCTTTGATATGTATAGGTTATGAGTGCTGGAAAATGCGAAAATAAATATTCCATAACATTTTTTATGAAAAATATTTGAAAAATACGTCTTGTAATAGAAACGAAATATTTTTATATAAAGTATTAAATATAGACGGAAGATTATAGCTAAGCAAATGACGCAACGAATGATTGTGAATCTTCTGTTGAAAACTCAGCCTTTTTTGAAACCGACTCTGCGGCTGTACATGAATAGTTATTCGTTCTTTGTTAAGGCCATTTTGCAGAATAGAATGCTGTGCAAGCATGTAGAAATAATGGATCATACTTGTAAAATATCAAATTACAATGATTACATCATGAATTACGAGCCAATTCACCGGATTTTGAGGAACACTCTTCAAGAATTACTGGATATGACAAAAGCGGATATCGGCAAAGTTTTTAAAGAGCATCCTCAGCTGAAAAAAAGATCTAGGGCAGATATTCTGAACAATTATTATCATCTGATAAACGCTGGCATACAAAAAGACTCTATCGTAAACAACATCTGGTTACTAACACATGAACACAATAAACTGACAGAAAAGCTTGACTGTATCAAAGTTCTAAATATAGATAACAACCAGCTTATACCATGGCTACGCTTAACTCAAGATGAACTAGCAAACTATGTACTTTATACTCAAGAGGGTATGGAGTCTTATACATATAACAGACTGGAATATCTTTCTCACAAATTTGAGGTATAAGTAAAACTAATCTAAAGAATTCCAAGTTATCAAATATAATTATATACAATACTCTTGATAAACTAATACTACAAATTATTTTTGAGAATTCTATAAAAAGAAATTTTTCTTATAAAAACTTGTATGTACTTAGAACATGAAAAATGAACTTTGATTGTTTATAGAAAATAAATTTGAGTAGAATTAAGATAGAAATTGTTGATTAGTTATATATATGATATGTTATATAGCATATTTTATGAGTATAAAATTATATATTTTTTCCAGTGTAGCATACAACAATTATGTGAAATAACAGTACCAAATTCATTCTTATTAAAAATATCAATTTCGTCTATAGATAAAAAATCGAACATATTATATGGTAAGTTAATAAGCAGAATTAAATAGTAAGGTTTAATAATATTACTGATACTACAGGCAGCTGTAAAATTTTTTTATTTGCTTTAATTATTTGTGGCATTAGATATTTCCTCACGAATATGCTGTACACAAGATTATGGCTTATCTTTGCTCTACTTTTTTACATTCTACATAATGGCCACAAATATTTATTTGTTTTCCAATAAATATTGCATGTAGCAAAACATTCATAGTAACCCTACATATTTGTGAATTGATAAGTAAATTGGTAGTAAAATATAAAATTATATAGCTCTAAAAAGATTAATTTTAAATAACTTTACATTCTGTAGAATATAATATAAAAAATGAAGATATATTAAGAGATGTATGGATTCTTCGATACAGCGAAAATCATATACGTCATAGATGTGAGTTATATAAAGAAACAGGAAGGTTAAGGATGAAAACATGGGCTATACGATGTCCGCTTCAAGTTATATCAAGGTAAGTTAATAAGATAGAATATGAAAAATATCTTATTTCTAATATTTTTATTTTATTTTTTATGAAATTTTATATTGTATCAAATTACTTTTATTTAAAAAAATTACATTTCAAATGCCATTTTACTAACTTCTTAGTTAATAACTTAGTTTCTATTAACTTTTTGCATTTATTTATATATACATATTTATTTATTCTTTACTTCATACAAAATAAAAATAGATATTTAAACAAATGTATTGCGTATATATTGGAATATCTAAAAATAGAGAATATAAAATAAAAGAATATCATAAAATATCGCTTACTTATATGTAGGGCCATTCAAAAGAATAAGGTGGAACGTAGTTTAATGCAACATTATGGAAATATTAGCGACTATTTGCAAAATAAGTTGAAAGTCGACGATGAAATACTCAATTCAGTGATCCAGAAAGTACCAAATATTTTACGGGTGAATATAGCGAAATTGGATCAGTTAATCAATATACTACATCAGAATGGCATTACTAGCGATGAAATATTACAACATGCAGAAATCTTTTATTTCCATATAAATACTATACAGAATCGAATTGTGATTTTAAAGAAGACAAATCTTGCTCTAAAACTTACTGTGCTAATAAAATCTGAGCAAAACTTTGAACGGTATGTAAAATTTACAAAAATAATGTATAGAGAAACTTACATAACATAATATACACAAACAAATCTGTAATTATTTTTCATAGGTATATAGAGATGCATAATGAACGGCAGAAATTATTGCAAAAACATGGAAGCGTTAAGAATTACTTAATCAACACATTAAATGTGGAGGAAAAACTTTTGGAAAAAGCAATTACAAAATATCCTATTTTACGAGTGAAATTTAAAAAATTGATCGAATTAATTGATTTATTGAAACAAAATGGTATAACAGGTGACGACATAATAAGTCATCCAAAAATTTTTTTTTTTAATATTACAACATTACATAAGCGAATTGCAAAACTGAAAGAAAACGGTATACCACCAAGAATCAATTTATTAATGTATAGCAAAAAAATAATGGATCAGTATGTAAAACTCAGGTTACACAATTCGAAAAATACTAATACAGATTAATATTTATTGAATTTATTTCTTTAATTTAACTATTTTTATAACGCGCAAACTGTATAAAGTATAAGAATGTATCTATATAAATTTCAAATACAAAGTAAATATGAAATAAAAGGAATAAGCAAATAAATCTTTTAACTATATTATTAGTACAACTCGGAATATATTGAGTAAAACACGATTAATCATCGTTTATATTAAAATAGCATTATATATTCTGGAATTTTTTATAGGTAGTTCATTTACTTCTTACATTTATGGTCTGTAATTGATTTAAAGATAAAAAGAGGTAGTTTTGATATTTTATTAGGTTTCCATTTTTTGTTAAATTTAAAATACTATTTTTTTTACATTCATTTATTAATAAACATATATTGATTAATCAATACACATATTTTAATTCAATTAATACATATATTTAATATAGTTTCAAAAAAATTTACCCTCGACTACTAAATTGGAAAAAAGAATGTAGTTATGACGAAAAAGAGCGATCAAATAAAATTAATGAATAAAATGTAAATTTTAATTATTTTTAAAAAATCATTTAAAGTGCATGAGTTTTGAACGTATTTGACTAAAACGTCAGATATATTATTTAAAAAGAATTATAAAAATTATTTAGAATAGGAGCAGTTTAAGCAAATTGTGTGTGTGAGCAAAGTTTAAAATTTCAGTCTCTTTTGTATTTTCCCCTAACTTTTCCCGGTTTTCCATGATCAATTTCAATTTTCCTGACTTTTCCTGGTTTTCTAGGTCTGTTGCAACCCTGATTTATTAATACATATTTTAATTAATATAATTTCAAAAAATTTACCCTTGACTATGTGGATGTAAAGTCTTTGGCCCCTTTTCCACTTATTTTAAATGATTTTCTTTTAGAGAAATAAAATTTGATTTTGCGCACATAATAACATCCTCAACACAATTACCCATCTTCGTACTTATTGTTAAAAGAGCCTAACAATGAGAAAGATTTTCGTATTAGATAAAATAAAAAGAAGTTTCGTAGAAAAGATTATCCCGCAAAAAAAGAATAAATAAAAGATATTTTTTATTCTTATATTAAACTGCATTAGAACTCTCTCACTTTTGCCAAATATCAAACATATATCTATCTCATTTTAAGTTCCAAAAATACTAGTTCAACCACAGAAAACAGACCTATAATTTGAGCATGTTTGCTTTAGAATTAAAGCTCCTGTTTGCTCACAAGTATTATGTCTGACTGTGATGTTAGAAGCAAGACAAAATAGAAATTTTTGCAAAATATATTAATATGGAAATATGTTTCGATAACACTTACAATCGCGATAAAAGTCCTTATGAAATATATCGAATGCTCTTTTTGTTTCGTTAATACATAATTATATATCTGGAAATAAATTAAACATATATATTGCATAACCAAAAATGAGAAAGAAGCTATGTTCACAATTATAAATTATGAATATAGCTTATTATTAATATAATAAATTAATAGAAATAAATATGATTTAATTTCTTTTCAAAATAAGAAATTAGTTTTTCCTTATATTTTATTGAAGACATTATCATGTCTTCCAATAAATATATTCCAGCGATAAAAATATTAAAAAATATTTCTATTAAAATATAATTTATTTTTAGATTGGTCACAATTTTTATTGTTTTCTCGCTTCTGAGGTTATAATTGCAGACAGTGATGACAAACAAAATGGAGAGTAATTCTTTTTACTTCTCTTCATTTTTAATACCTAAAATATGTAAAAGTCCCTAAAACTTTGCATCCACTAGTGTATAACTAGTATTCACAGTTAAACACTACAAGATAGACGAATGATATTGTACCAATATGATATACCAAATCTTTTCTAATAAATGCACATTAAAAAAATGATTAACTTTCTAAAGTCATCCAATCTTTTAAAAATACAAATGATAATGAAAAACTTCTTCATTTATTTGTCTGCAGCATTTAGGTTATGACCATTGATTTCTGTCATTCCGCTGTTTCTGCAAAGTTTAAATAAATTTGATAAGTGATTGTTATTCACAATTGAAAAATTCCCATGGCATAATTCCCTTTTTAAAGAGGATCCTATTAGATCGGGATGGCCAATTAACTTTGTTCCTATTTTTAAATCATCTAACCATATTGTATTTCCAAGATGAAGGCGAACCTGTAAATAATTCATTCATAAATTTTTTTGCTCTCATATATTTTTCCTTCATAATCATGAAAGACTCTTACTTCTCCGATAATATAAGACCTTTCATCGAAATTTTCTGAGAACCACTTGTGCACCTGTTCATTAGTATAATGATTCCACATATATTCCTCATCCCAAGGAATTAAATTAGCTAAAAATATTTCGACAACATGTGTTGGGAGATCTAATAATTCCTTTGGGATGTGCATTAGTTTACGGACCTAAAATATAAAACCGAATACATTTATAAGAAGATAAGTTACAAATAACACTTCCATAAATTCACATAATCATATCTCATATTTTAATATAAAATATGATCATTAGTATTATTTTTTAAAGAATATGCATATTGTTAAAAGAAAATGTTTAATATAAAATTTGAACATAATGTAAACTAATATAAAATAATCTTACATTAATGTATTCATGTACAATACCGCTGTCGATACATCTCACATCTACGAATATTTCATCTTCAGAATAATCTCTGTCATATCTGATGCGTGTAATTTGTACTCGTTTAAATGTATCGATAGTTTCCTCCAAAATGCAGATATCACCTACATTTGTCGAAGTAGACATTTTCCTATAATTGATTATTAAGAAAATATATTATTTTCCTATAATTAATTATACGAAGAAAATATACTACATAGAAATTCAGGGAGTATACAAATATTTTTTTTTAAATTGTGAAATTGCTCAATACCTGTTGCACATACCTGTTTTCGATATTTCCATAATAACTTTGTATTTTACCCGTATTTTGCATATATTCTATGTTGGAAAATGTTATTTTTTTCGATTCATTAGAATGTGGAATATGTTCAAGAATTCTTGCAGAAAAATGTGTCGTATCGTGAATATATGTCACTATCAACTTCACTTTATCACCTCTGTATAAACAAGAGCTTAAAAATATCGAATAACGAATACGATGGACTAATAGAAAATTACTTACATCTGTATATTTGTCATTGGTATATCAATTTCAGAAAGGACACAATGTCTAAATACACAGACATTTCGTGTTCGGCAGAAGCCAAATGATTTTACATTATCACATAGAACATATACTTTCTTATTCCTCTCTAACTCAAGAGCCTTTTGCTGGAATCATATTTTATTATAACTAAAAATTATAATAAAAATATTATGAAAAATAATATCTAGCTTACCTGAATGTAGTCAGATTTTTCCGGTTGTATTGCAATGTTCATTCGTTGCATTATTTTTACTATACTTAATAACTGTATAGTGTCGTTCTCATCAACAATAATACTAATTTTACAGTTAGATGAATCCTTAAATTTATAGTGGTATTAGTTATAGAATATTTAATAATTTGCTTACAGTAAAATAAAAAAGCAATCTTAAGTTCTCATTTAATAATTACCTCCGTTAAATTATCTAAAAGTAAAGAAAACCTATAATTGAATTGATTTTTTAATTTTGATAATACAGAAAAATGTATTAGCCATTGAATATTAGTAAAATTCAGATCAGATAGAACTGGATCAGTACATATCAGTACTGGATAGGAGCCATAAACACATGCTATCCAACTTTCTTGTAAAGCTGCAAAAAATACAAGAATTAATATAACATTGCAAAAAGGCAAAAAAAAAAGAAACATTAATTAAATCAACAATACAATAAAACATCAAGTATAAGATAAAGCATTTCTTAATGCGATTAAAATTTGTCATTGTACCTCGTATATCACATGATTTCATTTTGTCATGAATTAGCAGAGTTTTCTTTGTCAAAATTAAAAAGGTATTTAAGTCTTCAGCTTCTTCGGCGTTCGTACATATTATCGCTGTTCTCATCATAAGGTACTCATTTTTTGACATTAGATCTAACATTGAAATAATTTCGAAATATTAGAAATATAATATTTTGTATGTAATTTTTTAATAAACGCTGATACAGTCAACATATTTATAAGTTTTCTTACCAAATAATTTTTGATTCTTGTATCCAGTGTTTACTTGGTACAGTTTTAGATTTACAGATTTAAAAACCACAGCTTCTATAAATGACGCGATGCATATATATGGATTATACATCACTAGATGTACAAATTTCTTAATCTCAGGCGTCCAATTTGTTGCCGATACAATTATCTGCAATATTGGTCTATCATTCTGTCGTGGTTCACGATTCTCGATTATCTTGTGTTTTTTGAAGAGTTCTCCTACCTATTAAAAAAATTTAGAAAACTTTAGAAATTTTATCTCTATGATAAGTAATACTAAATATATTACAAGTATTCACTGACCGAATTGTAATATTTATCCAAAATTACATCGACATTTTCAAGTATTAAATAAGAAAGTCGGTCAAATGACAATATATCTTTATTTTTATTTAAGAATCTAACTAGATATCGCGGTGTAGTCACTAAAATTTGACAACCATTATATATCATTGCCTGAAAGAAAAAAAATTGAAGAATGAGAATAGTTTCTTAATTTTCTTCACCTTTTTGGTACAACAATACTCGCCACTTAGCGTTATCAAATCATTAATAAGGCGCAATAGCATTTGTGATTATGAAGAAATTTTCATATATCATTTTTTTTTATTATTTTTTAAATAATTTATTTGTACAAAAATTTTCATCTATTGGTAATAATAGAAAAGACACTTAAAATATGTTTAAATAAAAAATTAAAAGAAATATGAATTATTTTATAGTAGAAAAACTAAGTAAAATTTAATTTAGAAAAATTAGTATAATAAATGTTTGTCAAAGTGTGAAATTACAGCTAAATCGACATTATATTTTTTGTGATATTATATATTATACTTTTTTGTCATTTTTGTTATATACAATGTATCTTTTTTTTTAAAGAAATTAATAAAAATATATATTCTTTTGATAAAATGAAAATCAATAATAACGATAACATATATATTTTATTTCAAATCAAATGATTGATGCTTAGTCGTACATGAACGCCTAGTGGCTGTCGGTTAAATCGACCATCATACCAAAAAGGTTAAAAAGATATTGAACATTACTGTGAAAATATTGATAAATTTACCGCTACTGATCTATCAGACTTGCCATTAAATGCAGCAACACATTTTATATTAGTAAAAGTTCGCAGAAACGACTCGCATAAAGATTGAACGGAAATTACTTCGTAAGACGAGGCACATAAAATTAATGCTAACGGTTGAGTTCCACTACGTATTTCCTAAAACAGATATCAATTATTTTAATCAATTAAAATTAAGATTTTTTTACACACATGCATGTATGTATATGCAAATTTTATTTATATAAATTTTTAAGAAAAATATTTTGCTTATGCTATGCTTGGAAAGATGATTAAGTTCTTTATGGTACTATAAAATACGAAAAATATTTTACATGTAGACGCAAAGCTATTTGACCACAAACAGCCATTACGCATCCGCTCGTTTTACCACACTGTGTTGATCCAATAGCAACAACGTTTAATCCATTGTTTATAGCTGGCCATATGTAAGACTGAAGTTTTCTTGGTCTGGAAGATTTGATGTTCTCATCCCAACCCTAGAGAATAAAAACAGAAAAATATTTCAAATTATATTTTTACTATACTCTTAATCAATCAAAATACAGGGAGGGACATTTAAAACAGGTCACCTGAATAACTCGCTTTTTAACAATAGAAGAAAAAGTGTCAAACAAAAGTTGCTTGGTTTCGAGGGGCACATAATGTGATGTCAATAATTGTTTTGTAGGTGAAGGCGTAAAGGATAGGAAAAGGTCAAATCTGTTTTTTTAAATGGAATGATGTTTTTTTTACTTACATTCTGATAGAGCATTTTAAGACGAATACAATGACCTATAATTGTAGGTTATGCAAGGTCAATAATGAAAAATAATTGAATGTAATGGAAAATAAATTGTTTCAAGGCACTCTTCGAACAATTTCGTGTCTTCTTGTTGATATACCGCTAATCGTTCAAATGTATGTAAATATTTACATACCGTTTAAATTAAATCGCACATAACATTATCCATATTTACTGATCAATTCGAATTCATCTATCGATCAAAGTGCATGTGAAATCTTGCGAAATGCGTTATACGAAAGCGGAAAAAGTTGATATGATTTTCATCTATGGCGAATGTCGCCAAATTATGAGAGAAGCAGTACGTTTGTATGCTGAAAGATTTCTCGATCGTTCATCCCTCATTCTCTGCTTTTTTCAAACATAGTCAAACTTTTCAAGAAACAGGAAGTGTAGATAATAAAAAACGCTAATGAATCAAGAAAACAATTAACGACGGAAATTCAATGAACATTTTAGCCGCTGTAGTACCAAATCCACATATCAGTACAAGACAGCTTGAACGTATTAGTCGACAAAGTGTTTTGCGAATACTCCATTCCATCAAATAAATTTCATCCCTTCCACATCTCACTTCATCAAGACATGGCAACGATTTTCAAAATCGTGTACAATTCTGTGAAGGGGCTCTACAAAGACTACAAGACTACAAGATGATATGTTTGTCACTAAAATCTTAATTACTGACGAAACTACATTTACAAACAATGGACAAGTAAATCTTCGCAACATGCACTATTGGTCAGTAAAAAATCCACATTGGATGAGAAAAGTGGATAGGCAGAGACTTTGGTCTATAAACGTCTGGGCCGGAATTCTTAATGATAAAATAATTGCCTCATTTTATCAATGGATCATTAAATAGTAACAAGTATGCACAGATTTTAATAGAAATATTGCCACTATTATTAGATCTTCCACTGAACGTACGACAATCAATGTGATACCAGCAAGATGGATATCCTGGATTATACGGATTATTACTGAATTGCTAAACAGAAAATTTGAAGATTGTTGGATTAGTCGGTCAGGAAATAACAAATGGACCGCACATTCCCCCCAGATTTAACATCTATGGATTTCTATTTGTGAGAAAAGTTAAAATAAGTGTAATAGCGAAATGCCGATAAGAAGAGAAGGCATGAAGGAGCGTATAAGAGCTTGCGTTGCGATTGATCCGAATGAAATTCGATTATTGACCTTGCGTAACCTTGAATGACCTTCAATTATTGGTCATTGTATTCATCTTAAAATGATTTATCAAAATGTAAGTAAAAAAACATATCGTTTCATTTAAAAAAAATAGATTTGACCTTGCCTATCCTTTATGCCTCCACCTACAAAACAATTATTGACATCACATTATGTGTCCCTCGAAATCAAGCAACTTTTGTTTGATACTTTTTCTTCTATTGTTAAAAACAAGCAAGTTATTCAGGTGATCTGTTTTAAATGCTCCTCCCTGTATATTTATACTCATATACCTGATGTATTCCTTTGGGATATCTGAGGTCTGTAATATCACTTAAGATGTCACAGTCTATTGAGCTCTGTACTAAAATCTTCTCACTGATAACAAATATCAGAAATATAAGAAACACACATGAATAATTCTATGTATAATTACATATATATTTACATAAACATATACCTGAGAAAGAATTTTGTGTGAGTATTATTAGTTCCTTTGATGCGTGTTACATTGTACCTTTTGTCTTTATTTCTGGAAAACTTTATATATAAAATGTACCATCGTTTTTCTTTAAGTTGTGAAGGTGTTTCAACTAGTTTTAATAATTCTAGATATAAAATTATGAAATTGCATATTATTTGAATGTTAGTCAATCTATTTTAATAGATTTATTACAGAAAAATCTTATAAAATTCACATACCTCCTTCTATGTAAACTGCATGATAATTAAGAAATAAAGCTTCACTCAATGACATGACAACATCATCAATAACAAAATAGAATTCTCCGTATTCTATTCCATTACTTTTGCTTGTGATTAAATGATCAAAGTATACAATTTTACACGCACTAAGAAGATGTTTTGTAAATTGAACTGCTTTCTCGGTCCATTTTTCTGCAACACTTTGGGTAATTGCAATCTTTTGAATATTTTTATTTTATTACACATCACAGATGTGCGCTATTTAGCTTTTTGTTTTTTACTTTTTATTATACTTGCTCAAATTGTTTGCTTATAAATATGACAATAATGCATATATATGTAATTTATTTATATATATGTAATATATATGTAATATTACACTGTTACTATAACTTTTTGATAGATGTATATAACGTTATATAGACATAGATATCAAAACATGCAATGATAGCTGTTCACGAAGTAAGCACTGTAAGATATCAATCAGCATCACGGAAGCGGCAACAAGAAACTTATATCGATTTTTAACATTGATATTTAACATGCCTTTTTTTAAGTAGATTAACAAAAACGATTATAACAGAGAAAACTTACACTGCTATAGTGTTGCAACCATTTAAAATAGAACTTTTTTTCATGCAGATCGGTATAATATCATATACACCAACAGTTTTCGTTAAATAGTTATCAGGGATAAGATTTTTCGGAAGTATATGAAATTTATCCCTAGTTAATCCAATACTAATTCCATGATCCACTAAAAGAATTATATAATACATCCCATACTCTTTTTTAATACAAGTTATCAAACCTCGACAAACACATGATGGTAATTTTATCTCAGCTTTAAAACTATCTTGTACAAGAACCATCTGCAAGATAAATATAAAGATTAACCACATCTTATTACAAGAAACCTAATATTTATATAAGATATTAATTAGACTATTAACATTCAACTGCAATATAATAAAACTTACGTCACCAATTTGAGCATCTTCAGTATTAGATTTTTTCTTCAAAAATTCATTTGTTTTCATAAAACTTAATAACCTTTCCTCAATTGTACAGAGTGTTTCTGTATATTTTTCAACTTCATAAGCTCTCATACAATATGGATTTTTTACATTTCTTATTTTTATTGCACTAGCTGTAGCAGGAATGATATTTAAAACTAAAAAAATAGATATAATAATTAAATGATTCAATTTATTTAGCATGCCAATAAATATTCAATTTGTGAACATTACCTTGATGCTTATAAAACTTCATCTTTTGAGAAGATTCATAATTCTGAAAAATAAAGACTTTGTAATAGTTTACAATTCTATTAAAAACTTTTTTTTTATTACTTAATTTGGCTTATTAACATATGATACATATAATTGCTTTTCTTTTATATATTTAGAGTTCATGTTTCTATTTTGTTTGTGTGCCTTTTACATTTTATCTTACCTTTGGATTGTTATTATGTGTAGTTGTTGAGGTTTTAATAGGAATCCTTTCTCTAACAGGAACCGGCATTGTTTGACAGATTTATAAAAAAAGACTGCAATTGTAAGTTATTTCCTTCAGTCTTTTTTGAAATCTTTGATTACAAAAACTTCACAATCAATCTTCACCAACTTTTTTGAATCATTAAATACCCAAATATACACAAATATACCCTGCAAAAATTTGTAACATGTAAGTTTTTTTCTTTAAAAATATATAAATTAATAAATAAAATTATAAAAAGAATGTAATTTTCTTCAATGATAATGTACTGACTCGGAAAAACTTTAGTTGAAGATTTGCAACGATTCAAAAGCATAATACGATAATCGTTGTAAATAAAGAAATAACCTCAAATTAGATTGCTAACAATAAAAGTAATCAATAGCAAATCGCTGTAAACAGCATGATCTTTGATTACTGCCATGAATGAAGGACACTTCTGTTTTCATATATAAGAAAATCTCGGAATTTTCAAATAGGTCTCTTTCTTTTTCTCTAGCCTTTATGCTGCTCCGAAATCGTACCTTTGGCGTGAAGCTTCGGTTGAGCTCATTAAGATCAATCCTCGTTAAATTCAATTAAATCTCACGATACTGATTGATGATACCGACACGTCCCAGGACCAAAATTTCATACAATAATAGAAGACAGAGGAAGAAACACGAAGGAGACAACTATATCACAGCTGACAATATAGTTGCATTCCATTTACACATAAGTGAAACTGAATCTAAAGCTGAGCTTTCCATTTACACACAAGTGAAACTAAATCTAAAGTAAGCTAAGTACTCAGATTTTGGGTGCTTTCAATTTGGGTGCTTGCAATTGTCGTTCTATCTTTATCACTCTCTGAATGTCAACAAGGATAGAACGACGCTTATGTCGACTTGTGTCAATTTGTGTCATCAAATAGAAAGCACTCATTAATGACATCATTATTTCCTTACTATAAAAAGTTATCGCATGACAACACGGATTCATAACCTCACTGAAGTGAGTTTACAAGACTCACTAAAGCATATGATCTTGTGCAGATTATAAGCAAAAACTCAATTAAATCTCACTTATTAGAATGCAAAAGGAACGAGCATTCAACTGAGTTATGAAATCACAAGTAAAAAATTGTCTGAGAATCGGTGTAAATAGAAAGCAACTAAGCGATCTCATTGAGTAAAACACACATGACATACATACTACATATAGGCTGTGGTAAAAATCTCGCTACAAATGCTTTGAAGCATTTGATGGACCAATTAGAAGAAAGAATTTTACAAATTGATCAATTAAAAAACGCTTCAAAGCGTTTGCAGCATCGCGTTGACCGTAACCAATAAATAGACCTTATAAAATATGGACAGTATGGCAATACACGTTAAGCCAAAGACACAATGCGAGAGAATAGTGATAGCGATAGAAATAACACGATTTCAACCTATCAGAAACTGTGTATTCTGATATGTCCGATTTCTGGTAGGTTGAAATCGTGTTATTTCTCGCTATTCTCTCGCATTGTGTCTTAGGCTTTACACGCAGGATCGTGTCTGTAAAGTATAGACTGTTGTCTGTTTTGTATTTCCTGCACTAGACTGTACTAGCATTCTCTTTCTCACTTTCAACAAACATATACCTATCATATATTTACCTATTTTATCAAACATATATCTATCTCACTTCAAGTTCCAAAAGTGTACACTAGTTCAGCTACAGAAAATAGACCTTGTACTTTTTTTTCTAAGAAGAAATAAGGCCCTACGCACAATGGAGGAAATATAAGGAATACATATTAAGATTTCCTTGAACCTATTCAACCAGAAACGTGTATTCCGATGTATCTGATTTCTGATAGGTTGAAATATAATATTTATTCCTTATTCCTAATTCCTTATTCCTTCTATTGTGGCTGCATCCTACAAGTATCCGGAGAGAAGTGATGCTAGATAAATATTAGATATACATTAGATATGTTTTATTGAAATTATCTCTTCCTATAAGATTTTCCCTCCTATAAGACAAAGTTTTGTTTTGGACATTTTTTGATTACCTATGGGTGCTTTCTAGCAAAGACACAGTCGGACACAGTGTTTTATTAGTATCATTACATCCTTGTTGTTTGCCTACTTTAAACAAGGATGAAACAATTGGATTAAATTTACTTTTCATGGACGTTGCGGTAACAAAATGTAATTCACACTTATGACAACTGTTTGGAAGTGCATGTCATCTCAACCGATCAATAATGACATGTTGCTACCGCATCTCCGTATTAAGAATCAGCTTTACGCGAATAATTTACCCAATTTCGACAGTCAAAAATAACGATTTCATTCCCCATGCGTGCGTGCGTGCACGTGCAACTACCACACAAAAATCATTACACTGTGCAATAAAAATAATTTTTTTTCTTCACACATAAAAAACTCAAATTGTCTGCACAAAAGTAAAGATAAAATGTAATACAGGCGTACGTTTCGCAATATAAAATCATTTATGTTTTTTACATACATTTGAAGTTTTATGCACATTTCAAAAGGTTATTTCGGTGACGACGCAAGATGAAATTTTGCAATTGTCTGAAAATCATATATTTTATATATATGAAATTAGTCACTAAATGAGAAAATGACAAAATTAAAGCGATTGAAACTTAAAGCAAAATGGTGAAAATATGAAAATTGCTTAAAATTTTTGACCTTTCTATAAAAGCGGTTATAACGCATTTCCTTTAACATTAGCTGCGTATAAAGCTACAACGCTTCGTCCGTTTACAACGCTTACGAATCATGGATATGGCTATTGACGCGGTTATTATTTTTACAATTTTTTGGGTAAGAACAGCTGAAAATTAGAAAGAAGTTGTAGCGGAAATGATTGTTGCATTTGGTAAAATAGATTCAAGCAGGTTTTGCAAGAGACAAAAATTATTTATTTTTTTTTTCATAAACTTCTGAGAATTTTGTCAGAATTTTTTAATACCGTATTTTCTCACGTTCATAAAAATAAGAGAATGCAGTACTAAAAAGTTGATAACAAATTCTTACAATTTTAATTAAAAAAAAGTATTTAATTTTTTCCGAAATGTATAGTACAAAAGGTATTATAAAAAAACCTTCGTTTCTCGATTATTATATAATGAGCTAAGTGAGAAAATAGAAAGCTTTTTCAAAATCAGGCTGTCTATCTTTTCATTTAGATCATTACATAACATCACATAAAATCAAATCAATAATCGAAAATAATTATCGATGTGACAGATCTAAATTAAAAGCTATTAAAAGTAAAAAAGACCGGTGTGACAAAATAAATTTGGAGGATTGCTTGGTTACGAAAACTGCACTTCCTCTTCAAGGAAACTTGTAACCTCCCTTGAAAAAAGGAAGTTAATAAGGTTCCTTGATTAGTCAAGGAAGGTTTATGAAATGTGAAATGAGGAACAAGGAATCCTCATTCTTCAAGGAAAGACTATGAATACGGGTATAATACCTGTCAAAAAAATTTTGTGAAATTTCACTTGGCGCCAGTTGATATCAAATCTTTTATATAAATGATATATATCATTAGAGTTAAGTAAATATAAAGGTAGTACCACTTGAGTTTTATTTTTTAATTTGATAGAATTCAACTTGATCAGTTAATATTGTAGCATCTGGGTTTTAATTTTTTATTTGGTACATTAGTTTTCTCCGAGGAGTAATAATTTTTGACAGAGAATTATAGAGCTGCCATTGTTTGGATTAGAATAAGAAGATCTTTAATAAGAATATTCTTGAAGAAGAATTAAAACTATTATTAAATAGGTTGGACACTTAGGTTTTATTCGAAAAACACGTATATTCTTAGCGCCTTTTTTACCTTTTCTTAAAAAGGTAAGTTTGCATTTAATATACTCTAAAAATCCTTTAATTCGATCAGCTATACAAAACGTGAAGAAAAGGAATATAGGTCTAAAAGAAATAACAAGATCTTAAATATACAAATAAGAAAATGCATTTATTCACGTACGAAAGGGATGCAAAAGGAAATTACAAGAAATTTACGCATATACAATACTAAAAATGCATTTACCGCCTACTTCGAGCTATCGATCAATTTTTTTACAGTGAATTGCGTAGCACTACAATCGCGGTCCGTTAAAGAGAGATAGTATCGGTTAGTGTAAATTATAAATAATAAACGTACGACGAAGAGGGAAAATACGCGATACGCGTGAAATATCGTCGGGTTCAAAATGATCGTACTTTTAATATACGATGTAGTGGTCCGCTCGCCCGAGTCCGTTTATTGGATCCTTTTATAGACGGATTCCTGGATTTCGGGATGCAACAAAATTGAGAAGCTCATCGCTGTCCTCGCACACGAAGGGCTTCACATGGTGGCAGGCCACATCGTGCCACTTGATGCCATCATTGTAAAAATTGTTCAAGATGGACAAGCAGGATTCGTCGTTACCCTACAAATGAACAAAATTAAATAAGACCTGAAATTTAAAGTTTCTTCGAAAAGAAGACATTGAAGTTGAAATAATGTGTTTCTATTAAGCCTTGCTTTCAAAATTTTTGGAAAAATCAATTCTGCTAAAGTACCTCAAAATTTAGCTAGATACAAATCTGCATGAATGTGGAATTTTTTTCGGGAGAAAGGAGTTTCTATCAATTTATTACATCTTTGTTATTTGCTTACAGAAGGATGAAATAATTCACTGTGTTACCCACTGTCTATGTCCTTGCTGGAAAACGCCCAATTTTTTTAGATCATCAAAATAATTATGTAGAGCGCTCAAATTTATTATTAGAATGTCAAAACTTTTTATAGTATTGCTTTTACTTCCTACGTAATTATTTTCAGATCTGTATTTGTAAAATTATAAATGCTTCAGTAAAATCATTCTTTCCGTGTATTTTTGAAACTTCATGCATTCCACAAATTATTTCAATAATATTGCATCATTCCAGCAATATTGTAAACATTGCTGCAATATGTGCTATATGGGATATTTAATTAAAAGACATCATTACGTAAAAGATACTTTGCTTGATTGTTAAAAAAACTAATGATGGTTTACACAATTTTGAAACAAAAATATAACTTTCTGTATGATTACAAATAATGCTTTGCATTCATAAATAAAATACATATATTTATAAGTAAAATTTTTACATTAAAATGTATACTTTTTTTTATGTAACATTAAAAAATAAAAGCTTTTAAGAAACTGCGTAAAATTCTAAAATTCTAAGCGTATACCATCTCAATTTTTCTCAAGATGTTTTTACAAAATTTTGAAAGATCAAATTGCACGATCTTAAGTAACTTTTATATCTAATTGATAGTGGGAAGTCACGAGAACGAGACACTAATAAAAATTATTAAAGGTCACATATATGACAGCGCCAATAAATCTGGAGATGCCGAAAGCACTTTCACTCTAATACCTTACGAGAATATAAATCAGAGTTTCACGGGGTATGTCGGCGCCGACAGAAAACGCGTTGCAATCGGATACCATGCTCAGTGAAGTTACGAGACTTCCTTTATATTTTCGAATTTATTTAAAATCTCTTTTAAAATAATTTAAAAATTAAATCATATTAAAAATTAAAAATTAAAAAATTACATTTAATATAATTGCTAAACACGTGTGAGAGTTTGCACGAATTACGCTCATTCTATTAAAGTCATTACTATCTAAATACTTCGAAATAAAGTTTCCTTGATAAAAATAAACTCTACCTGTGCAGCTTCACGGTTGTCTGGTTGCGGTTGACCATATCCTCCTGTGTTGCTCCAGTCTCCGGAATTACGTTGAGTCGTTGGACCAATCTTGGCACCAGATCCAGACCAGAACCACCCATTAATGTTCTGGGGCTGAAGATCAGGTCGATCGCAACCGTTGAAGTTGCACTTACGGCCAGATGTCCAAATATATCTTACGTTTCCTGATTAAATAATAAAACTTCATTAACGTACTTAACTTATTGGCATAGTTTTTTAAACAACTCAAAATGAAGAAATTGAGGCTATTAGGAATTGACGCTGTAATCAGTACGCTATGCATATATACTTTCATCACCGAAAGTTTTTACAAATATTTCCGTAATGTTTCAGAAACATTTCTTGCAGACCGAAGCAGACGTTTTTATGTTACTGGAATCTTGCAGAGACTTCTCAAAAATATCACGCAACGTAACTGTGATAGTTTCAATGTTTCAATGTTATGTGCAATGTTACAGAAATCCTTGTGCTATAAGTGTAAGAAAGCCTTAACTCTAAGATCTGAACTACTAATAGCGATATTACAGCACAAAAACTTGCAGTAACATTGCAGAAATGTTATTTAAGATTGCGCTGTAATATCGCTGCAATATTGTAGGTATTAGGAATTGTAATATAATATAATAGATACATATTACGGCGCAAAATTTGACGAATCTTGAAGCATTATTATAGAGACACCAAAAAACATTTTGCTTTTAAGTAATGAATTGCTATCACATGTGAAAACATACGTCAATTACACAATATATCGCGGAAATTCGCGGAAAGACGCGGACCAATGAACATGTTAGAAGTTGTATAAGCTTATTGCAAGTATTTTCACGTCCAATATACGGGAGCCATTAGGAATTATAATGTTTATTGAAATATTTATTGTCGCCGCTGCGCGACAAGATTTTTCAAACTTTATAACTCTCATAATTTTTTGGAATATTTGGGATTTAAAAAATTCTTTGAATATTTCAAAGAAAATGAAATACAATGCGTAGAATTTCTTATTATTTCCATTTCACTAGTAAGAATATGTACAAAAAAAGCGTAATTGCATAAAGTGTAAAATGTATATTTACGAAAAAGTATTATATATATTGTTTAGGTACATCATGATACATAATCCGTACCGTATCAATACGGCGTACTATTATCGACAGAAGAGAGACTGGAAATCTCTAGTCAAAGACGATATACATGCATGATAACTGGTACTGTGATAGTACAGCATATGATTTCCTATAACCTGAAAATAATCATTATAACATTAAGATTAATGTTTATTAGACAATAACTGACTGGATGTTCAATTGAACTGCACAAATGTGATCTATCAAGAACCATATTGAACAGATGTATCATAACATACATTCATGCTTATATAGGTATTCGTGGATCATCGAAGTGCAGCGGTTTCCATACGATTTCAGAAATCAAGAATAGTAGATGGCGGTATGCAGCCGGATGGATGATCGTTTCGAAACACTATAAAATTAGTTCCCGAATTCAGAGAAAAACGTTTTCTTTTTTTTATCATAATTTTATGATGTGTATTCTGGAATAAGATATTAATAATATACTCATATAAGAATCATTTTGTCTTGCTTGTGGTCTAAAATTTGTTTAATCTATTAATTTAGTCCAGTTTTAATCCATTGAGATCTAAAATGAACGTTTTTAAGAAGTCCAAAATGGTAATACTAAATATTTTTAAAACGTTTTTAAAATATCCACGGATCTAATTTGGATGTTTCTAATATGTTCAAAACGTCCAACATGTACGTTTTAAATATATTTTTAAAACGTTACTGTGCTGTCTGGGTATATATCATTTAGAGAATGACTCGTTGAAGAAATAATTAAATTTCTCATTGTGAATAATGGGGGTGTAAGCTAAATCATGAGGTTGACCTTACAGTCTCTAAATGATAGCTCGCGGATGCATTAATTATCTTTATCCGGACATCCGCATCACTCTGACCGCAATAGGAACTCCGTTCTTTAATTATAAAATTATTCGAAATGTGACAGTAAAATTTAAATGAGAATCGAGAGAACGCAGATAAATAGCTATCATTTTCTTAATAAGGCCGGATGTCTTAATCAAATAATGTCTTATTATCCGAATAATAGTTCTAACATCCTCGTATAAAATGTCACGTCCAACTTGGTATTATCATTAAGAAAAAATACAGATTCATGTACCTGTAATCCGTTTAATAATACGCGATATAATATATGATCTGTGATATAGATTGAGCTTTGTAGTTTACATACAATTTTATATGTAAAACTTTTTGGAAATAATTCTGCCCATCAAATCTTATAAATTTGCATCTTGTGTACACGCGTAAATATCTTTTAAATATGAATTATTATTTATAACAAATTCAAAGTTTGCGCGCATCTGAGCCCGCAGAGTTTCGCACGAATTATTGTAGTTGAGAGGAAACGCAGCGATAGAGATGTCAAATTTTTCGAAAGCATCGAACCTGTGTTTTACCATTGTCCTGTTAGACATCACGAATTACACTTCGCTTAATATTTCCTATTTCCTTATTGTATCTTGACTTAAACTATCTGCGGTTTTCTGGTACGCAGAATCAGCTTTTGGTCTATCAGGTATAAACAAGTGCATCCGCACTTGGATATATTTGGGTATAATCCATGTTACTAATTATTGTTTTGATTAATCTAAATTAATTTAATGGTTAATTTATTTACAGTTATTATTTTACCATTCCTTTCTTTACATCACTTTTATGTTACATATATTGCTACTAAAGAAAAAAACCTATATGAATAACTAATATACGATGATATTTATATGATGATATTTATCTAAAACGAGAGTTTAGGGAATGTTTAAAGTATATAAGAAGAATGTAAAAGATATAAGAATTACTAATTAGATAAAAAATTAATTAGAATTCATTTCTTGACATACAGCTACAGAGAAAAGGAAGCGAGACGATCGAGAAAAACGCATATAAAACTTTTTAGTTAAGAATTATGAAAGCTATATTATTAAAACAAAAATATTTAAACAAAGAATATATAATGTTTTGAATACAAATTACAACAATTGCAATTACAGGAATTAGTAATTTTTAATATTTAGATCACTAAAGAGAGTTGACATGTGATATCGATAGAAAAAATCAGAGCTTCCCATATTATATATTTTAACATTACTTGCTCCAAACTGACATTGAGAATAACAACCATTTTAGTAGCAACAAGCATCTCGTTATCATTGACGATTCGCGAGAATTCAGTCTCGGAAGACAAATCGTTAAATTGCAGATACCTACATAAAGTCCCTTTCACGTCAGTTCCTTCTTCTGAACGGGGCATCAACGGTCAAGTGAAAGTGACCCGCTTCGAGTATAGGGGTACATGTGAGCATCTAGTCACTCGCGAATCTAAGTTGCAACTTGAATTCCTCGCCGAGCAGCCGGCAGGATCAGAGGTCGTACAGAAATGACGAAGAGAAATGAACGAGTAGTCACTATCATTGCGTCACCAAATTCGCAGACGCGCCTAATCGGACTATACCGCGAGACTTAATCGCGCGACAATGTTGTGTAATCAGATCTTAAATTGACCGAAGAGGATCCGCTTTTACTTCTCACGCGCACGGCGCGGTTTTGTTAGAGTCGCATCGGTATTGCCTGAAGATTGCGGTGCGGAAAATTTCCCTCGCGGGTAAGGCGCAAAATTAGCAACGCTAATAAAAGATTCCATGTTACTAGCATTTCTTGAATTTGTGATGACGTGGTTCTTGAAAAGAATGGAAGAGATTATAACTAGCGAATTTTACTACAACAAAGCGAACTTGAAGTTCGCTTGAACACACTCTTCGAAAAATTGCGAAATACGGAAGATATTGATTACTATATCGTGTTTGTAAAGGAAAAGATTATTTCTACCTCACACGTGGACTTTGTTAGTAAATTATACGGTAACGGTACATGTAATTTGAATTTTTGCAGAGTAAATTACCACAAAAGTAATTGACTTTACATAAAATATACCGATAATTTTCCGGTAGTCTTCGTATTTATGCGGATGACAGATTGAAATATTCAAAGATGACATAATCAGTGATGGTGTGCTTTGTATTTTTACAGGATAGAAATCACGAGAAGAATGTATAAACATTTTATTAATACAACATTGACATACTTCGGATTATAAAATCTTCAATCGAGTCGAGAGTAATTAATTTTTCTTTAATCTTTATGAGTTATCGGCTGTCTGATTGTTCTTGAAGATCGTCATCACGGATGTGGGAGGATAGATCAGAATAATTATCGAACAGTTATCTTTTACAACAGTATTAATAACCAAGCAATATTAATCGCATATTAATTTTCCTCTCTAAAAGGATACTTAACAGATCGTCGACGAATTAAATTTAATTTTCAACTTGATTTTATCATAAAATAGTCATTTCTTATTTTTAAATTAAATTCTATACACTCTAAACGTGGTTATGATCGAATATTAACACGACAAAAAATTTATCAGTAGTTTTAGTAAATTAAATTTTAAGACATCCATTAATTCTTTTCACATGAGTTAAAATTATTTCGCTGGATCATATATATTTTTAATTGCTTTATAGAAACCAATCGCACTTTGATTCCTTATTTATTTAATTTTAGTAAGAAAACATCAAAAATCATCAGGAGATTTTATTATTAAAGTTTGACGCGCGCGACAGTAAATTGGCTACCTGTTACATTGCATCACTCAAATATAACCAACGATTAAATTTACCATTTATCAAGCCTTCGATTGTTGAAACCAGCAGTTCGCAAATCAGTCTTTTCTCAAGCAGACATTTTATTCGTGAAGAGAGGATTACATAAGACTGCAAATCTCTACAAGGAATCAAAGTGCGGATTGTAACGAAAAGTCAGTAGAGTTTGAACCTATCATCGCTTACCTCTTGCTAGTCTCTGCTTGACGAATTCATTTTCCTGTGGGGTCTCCAGGGACACGGCGTCCATACAATGACGACGGCAGATGTTACGAGCATCCAGCCAGTCCACCTCGAGATTCCTAGTTGGTAGATGTTCCCAGCTGAAGAAGTACGAGTGTACAACTCCCCTACCATCCCTGTACGTCGAGTGACGGACGCCTAGAAAACGAACACATTAATGAATAATTAATAATATCGTTAATCACGATTGTATCTCTAATAATTGATTTTGCTGGGTGACATCTTTGCCGTCAATTCATAGAAATCTATGCATTATGATATAAAATAAAAAGATATAAAATATTATATTTGTAATATAAAAAGATATAAAAATCTTTCATTTAATGTGAAAGTTACAGTAATGTGAAGTTACAGTAAAAAAAATATTTCGTATTGGAAACGGTCTCGAGTCGTTGTTAAAATTTTGTGTTGAATTTTTAACATATTCGAGTGTTAATTTAAGTATAATATAATGTGATTATATTATTTAAATAGTTTCTATTGATTAATTTAACATTCCTTACTGTTAAAATAACATAATTTATGAGTAAATGAAATATGAGCAAATAATATAAAAATAATGTGTTAAAACGTAAATTCTAAAATAAATGAATAAAATGTGTCTTATAATTTAACATATTATAAATGTTAATTCTGGAAAAGTTATATGCTTTCTCGGTTTGTTTACAAACTGTATCAGTATTATCTTACTTGCGTTTACTTTTTTAAATAGTATTTATGTTCTCTTCTCATATATTCAATTTTATGTTAATTAAACACACAAATTTGAGTGAACCGTTTGATCAGATTCGTGAAACGTGTTAAATTTACTATAGCTATTTCCACAGCAGTATAATATATTTCATCTATTTTTCTTTAAAGACGTACTATACGTTTTCGTAGAAACATTTCAACGAACAATTTCAGAATCGCAAAGCCGCATTTAATTATAGAAGAACATAAATGGTGCAAATCCTATGCGCAATCATTTGATGGCTAACGTAAGCCAGTTCACATAAAGCGAGTTATGACATATAACAAACGTATTCATGAATGAAGAGCATCTTGCAATAGTTCTCTTTTTTTTTCTCTGTTTTCTTTATTTATTTATTTTTTTTTTTTACGATTATACGGTTTCCAGCAATTTTCCACCTAGTTAACTGTGCAGCCGCTAAGTTAGAGAATGATTATGAAATATCATTGGAAATACTTACGGTTCGCGCAACTTCGCGGGTCAGGTAAGGCTAAACGACGCTGGGCATTCACGGCAATAACGCCGAGGAGGAGCAAGTAAATGGCCCTCATATTCCCGGACCTTGAACAGAAGAAGAGAATGTTTATTTGTATGGAAATTACGTCAGCGTCGAATTTGGGCGATTTATTGATGGATTTAATGACATAACAGTCGTTTAAGGTTCTTCGTACGTCGGGTGTTAAAAAGTTTCCAAGTTATTCTGTGAACTATTTATTTATTACGTAAAATTTGTGATTCATCAGGTTTCACGAATTAAAATTTCTTAAAGTGTTTTCATCTATATTTTATTATTTTTTTTTACATTACCAAAGTCAAAGTAAAGAATGTTTGATTTTTATTATCACAATGTAATTGGGAAGATTATTTCAGTTACGTAGGACTATTATATTGCCTTACATAGAATTTCTAAATATATTTCAAATTCTAAATCTGTCACCTGTAAATAAATGCGTTCGTTAATCAACGCGATGCTGCATTTTTCATATAACGCGCGTTACATCCGCATTGAAACGTGCCTGGGAGTGAAATCGTGCATATATATATATATATAT
>NW_017305485.1:1723912-1727656 GCF_001594115.1 Trachymyrmex septentrionalis
TATATGCACACACACACACACACACACACGCGCGCGCGCGCGCGCGTAACGTAACGTAAGTGAAAATTATCGCGATTATTATTCCAAAGACACGATCCAAAAAACTATGAAAAACTCGAAAAAATATGCATTCTAAATACATCGCGATATATTGAAATACTTTAAAAAATCCCAGCTTTCTGAATTTAAAGAAAAAAATACATTATAATGAAGAAAAAACTGCAGCTATAATCTGTAGATATAATCAAGTTATATAATAGGCTTTTATTACGTTTAATAATTGATTAAGGAATTAATATTTATAAAAATCTATTTCGCGTAATCTGTCGCTAGAAAGAAGAACGTTTCGTGTTCTAAATTCAAGGAAACAAAAGAGCTCCCACACTTAGATAATAATGCAAGACTTCGTACTACTTTTTATGTATACCCTGCACGGCGTAATTATGTGAGTGTTAAAACTTCTTCAACTTTACGAAGTTTCGCTTACTTCTAATCACGAGAAAATCAGCTTCTTGCTCACTGCGTTTAGTTTCGCTTGTTGGAAAATATATCGAAGATATAATTAGAAATTTAAGCCTACTGGAAAGCCTTGACAGTGGGAGTTCCAACATGCATGCTTTTATGCAGATGCTGATTACGTACAATTTAGGGTACTCGACAGAAATACCAAGCCACGTGTCGTATACCAAGGTAGTATTATGGAATCCTTAAGAAAGTCGACAATTCTTTGAAACGGGAACACTGAACATTTGCCAACGCCATTGAGCGTGTTCAGCAGTTCGAGGTTACGGGGTTACAAGGCTTTTATGATGCTCGCATGTACTGAATTTGCAACGGACACAAATCCTAATTATTAAAATTTTTTATACAGATTCTCGAGTCTTTTTCAAGCAAATTTTAAAAACATACTTTTGTACCTTCCTCAATTAAATTATATGCAATTATTTATATGAATTATACGAGAAAAATTAAATTTAATAATAAATAACCAATTAAATAATAAGGGACTTAACATCAAGTTATACATGTACATACATTTTTGATAAGATATTTTTAAGAAAATAATATAAATTAAATATTTTTGATGAAGTTTGTTTTATAATTCATCTTTCTAATTTTTTCTATAGTTTTAATACAAATGAAAAAAGTTAAATAGTTTAATAATAGTTAAAATAGTTAAATTAAATAGTTTTATTTAATACAAATTATAAAATTTTGTAGAGATAATTATTATTTTGTATAAAATAATATCCATCTCTCAAAAAGTGAGTCTATTTCATAGAATTATTCTTTTAAATTATTATTAACATAGCACACTTTTCGATTAATCAGTTTTCTAACTCGATTTAATTTTAGAACAAAGTAAAGTGACTAGCGCATCGAATTATAACTTCCGGATTGATCTCGTGCGACACGTAAATGTCGACGCTTCGTGATAGTTTTACTAATGACTGTCATCCGTCGCGACGGACAAATGCGAAGCGAACCACTTTCTAGAAAAGCAAACGACACGAAGCCGTTAGTAAAACGCGTTCATCGAGCGAACGAATAAAAACCGTTCTTCAGTTTCCCCAATCATTGTGCTGACTGCCAATCTTCGGTTCGAAAAGTAATGTTTTGCTCAGTTTTAGAAGCTCAGTTGTCGAAGAAAAACGAGTTGTATTTTCTCACGATCTCTTAATTTATCAGTAAGCTAAATTTACAAGTCGATAAATGAATATATATACTTTCAAAGAATCCTTCAAAAAAAAAACAACAAAGTTTTCACATCAGATACATTTGGATAAAATGAAATTAGGAGGAGTGATTAATTTCTCAACTGCATTATCAAACTAAATTAACTTTTAATAATTTAATAGAACCTAAATAAAATTATTAATAAATTACAAGAATTTTTTTTAATTTGTAAAGATAATCACAAGAGCGGTTGATTTATTTTTCTATATAATGAAAAAGCAACGAGATAAATTTTCATGCAATTACCAATAGAAAGTAAAGATTGTGGGGTCACAAGAAAGTTTATGTAAGAGGTGCTAGCAAAAGACAAATGCTGAATTATTTATTACTAATTATCTAGTTTAACAAACTCTCATCTCTAAGTACACAATAATAATGTATGATGACTTGAATTTGCCAAATGTATAATTTAACAGCATTCATATATTCACCGCTCCATCATCATACATCATAAAACTTGCGACTCCTTCTTTTACTTCTGTCAATACATTATGATGACAATGAGCAGCTTTTTTCGCTTGCTGAAATATACGATTCTATATAAAGATAAATGGTATTTTCATATTAGAATAAACATCAATATTCATGAGACGTTGATGACGAAACGTGAGCATAATAATATCTGGTTTTAGATTAACACAACAGAATCGTGATCCAAATAATACAATCAATTCTCTTGGAATGAATTAAAGAATGTAAAATTGAAAGAAATATTCAAAAATTGTAGTATAAACATTTAAATTTTTCGGTATGTGTTAAAGCAATGTATAATCAGGAAAAACAGTCATATGTCTCTCCCTTTTGTATTTATTTTCTACATAGATGGTAGAGCGACCTCCCGCACTATTTTCTTCGCGCATTAAGTCGCTAATTAAGAATGGAAGCGTAGAAATTATCGTGCAGCAGTAATTAACGTAGTGTGACACGACGGCATACACACTATTAAATGTATACCGCGTGAAATGGAGTGTCCAGATTGAAAGTTAATAGCTCACTAGAATAGAGGTTGATGGGTTATGAGAGCCGCAGACAATATTTATAACAATATAAAACATCGCGTTGAATATAATGATAGATTCTAGCGGATGAGACCGGAGAAAGGATATAAAGTGGAGTAACACGAATGCATCAAATAAATTGAAGATAAGACCGCTAACATCTTTTTCACGTAGCCTTCTTAATTTTATATTTGCTATTACGTTACTTTCGCTCCATTTCACTTTTAAAGACTTAAATTAATTGGCCTTTCTCTTTTATACAGAATTGAATTAATACTCCAAAAAAGTATATTCTATTTATATATTTCTGCACATTTTATAATTATTAATACATTAACTTTCGTATACGTTTATAATTATTTTTTTTTTTTACAATTATTAATACGTAACTTTCATTTTTTCTAAATAAGTCAAGATATACTTTATGAAAAAATTGAAGCATTTAAAGACTGACACATTAATTGTGCTATATAATTGGCAATAATTGAAAATGTTTATTAAGATTGCACAGTAGAGAAAATATGAGCATACTAAATACATTACATGAATTACATCACAATTTGAAGAACAAGAGAAATATTCACTCCTACTAAGTTAATTCTTTCACGCCACGCTTCTTTAACAAGCTAATTGAATGCATTTATTTTTTTTTTATACTTTTACAAACTTACTTAGCGACAAAACTATTAAATACTCGTCAATGTGTACTTTTATCATGAGATCTAATGCATTAGGTGAAGAGATTAACGACGTCTTAATAAAACATTATTAAACATCTTCTCTCCAGGTGTCAATTCAATCTTCCAGGTGTCATAGCATTACATAGACATAATCAACAATTGTCAAATAATCTCTTTTTTGTTGGTATTACAAAATCTCTTGATTACTTTCGTCTAGTGATATTACATCAACGTTCGTGTTCTTGACTATCCCGATACTCTACTGAGGCGATGTATGCATAGGATATCATAATTTTCCGATGAAGATATAAAAGAGAGAGAGAGAGAGA
>NW_017305485.1:1727756-1732856 GCF_001594115.1 Trachymyrmex septentrionalis
ATTGAGGCGATGTATGCATAGGATATCATAATTTTCCGATGAAGCTATAAAAGAGAGAGAGAGAGAGAGATAGAAAGGAGAGAGAAAGAGAGAATATATATTCTTGACGTTGCAAACAGATGCTATAGATTTGGTTGCTATTCAGTCTGGTTGTGCAAAATCCATTGCGAAAGAGCTTTTCTATGTATAAGCACCTCATTAATGTATCCTCGCTCACCTACGCAATTTTCCTCTCTAAAATGCGTCTCCTTTCAAAAGCAGCCGGTTTTCCTTTTTATCTTATTCTGTACAATGCAGCTTTGACGCAACTAATGTTTTATAATAAAAAAATAGGTATATTTACAAAGAGTACATTTACATTTTACTTCATCGCGTAGTTTCATTTTTTTACAACAAAAAATTTCAAAATTAAAAACTAAAAATGAATTAATTGATTTAAAAAATAATATTTGCGTACAAGCAATAAAAAATACTGTTGAAAAATTTACATTAAATTTAACATATTTCATGTGTCTCAAATGGTTTACTTAAAATAATGTAGATATTAATTTGTCACGCAAGATGAATATATTAGAAAATAACACAAATATTATTTAACAAATAAGCACAAAAATAAACTGACACCGTTTATAAACAAACTGTGGAAGTATATTTTTTCAGTAAAATTAACATTTGATATATTCAATTGTGATATATTCAATTAATACATATTTTATTCATTTATTTTAAAATTTACGTTTTAAAATACACTATTTCTACGTTATTTGTTCATTTACTCATAAATTATTTCGATACTAAAAAATATTAAATATTAATTAATTCAAACGATTTAAATAATCTTAAATTAATACTGGAATAAATGTTAAAAATTTTAATAAGGACTTAAACCTATACCGTTTCCAACACAAATACGAAATATTTTTTCCTGTGTAAATTTCCCGATTTCATTTATATTTTATAGCCTATATACATTCTGCTTGTTCTTTCTTCAAATATTTACTTATTTACAAGATATATAAATTATGTACCAACATGAAAAATTAAAGTCAAGCTGAATCAAAACTCGTGCTATAAAATATACGGAAATTTACAGTGAGATGACAGTTCTTCGTGTGTGCACGTGTGAATTACAATACGCGGCATGCATAATTTATGCACGATGATCGTGTTAAGTAACTTTACGGATGACGCAGGGCACAGTTAAAAAAAAAAAAAAGATCTGTCGACTTTAGTCGGGGTCCAGTGACCCCGTGACCACGTAAGCTGCAGCATTCTTTACGCGTCGATCGGTTCGCTCGTTACGAAAATTATAGTGTTGCTTTTCCGTAGCTAGGAACAGTTTCTGATCGAATTTATGTCTTCCTAAAAGTTACACGTAATACAATCTAGAATAGGAATTATAGTTCCCTGGTGTTTTATAGATCCAATCATTAACTATAGCAGTTTCTAACCGAGACTCTTCTCACATACATTATCGTCTTTCATTACACTCAAACGCGGAAGCACACCGACGTTACAACGTATCTCTATTATATAAAACAACGGCAACTAATTAATGTAATTCTAAGGTAAACCGCTAATTCATTGTGGCACATCATTATATTGTTCCCCGCAAATCGCGAGATACGATATTTCGTCAGTTTTTTGAAAATAGATGGGGATGTTACGTAATGACAATTATATTATCATTGCTTTTATGTAGACAGGGCGGACCTAAATTTAATGATCACTAAAAGTTACTCAATATTGTTTTGTTATGTCATTTTAGGAAGTATAACTTTGTAGAACAAAATTACATCTTTCGTCAGACACCTTTTCGCTTTTTACGGAGAAGTATATTCAAAGTTTCAAATGAAGTTTATTTCAAATTATAAAGCTGCATGGAAAAAACATTACAGTTGCCACAATCAGAAATAATGATAATTTTCGTCCATCAGTACATTTGGTTGTGATAACCATAAGATGGACATACCTTAACCGTTAAAACATGCCAATGTAATGGTTATTACAATTGTATTATAGTTTTTATAATAAAAAAATGTATTGACTTTTGGTCGAAAATTGCATATATGAGCGATAGACAATCGTTTTTTCCGTGTATCAGTCTGACTTTTATTTCAAGAATTAGACAAAGTAAAAAAGTCTATTTTCTGTGGTTAAACTAATGTACTTTTGAAACTTGAAGTAAGATAGATGTATATGTTTGATATTTGGCAAAAGTTAGAGAAAAAGTAATACAGTCTAGAAATAAAAAAAGTGTAGGAATAAAAAATAGATCTAAAATAAATCGGTGAATGAGTCATCAAATGTATCAACACTAACAAAAACTGTTTAATTTTAATTTCAGTGAAAAACCAACAAAATTATTTTTAGAAATTTAAATATGAGTCATACTGTCAGTCACTAATATTTTCAAAACATTTCTAATTCCTGAAATGCTTATTCATTAAAAAACTTAAATTTCAAATTTAAATTCATACCCTTTCTACAACGTTAATAAAAAAAAATAAATTTTATAATATTGTACGTAAATTTTATAATAATTGTTTCTATTTATGATAAACAATTTATAAGATAATTTGACAAAACAATTCAAAAACAAGTAAAAAATTAAATATTGCTTATTAAAACATCTTTTCTGGTTTGTTTTTCAAGCTCAAGCCATTTAAAAATCTCATCAAGAAAGCTTCTACATACATTTTGATGGCATGTATAATATCATTCCATTTTTTTTTAATCTTGAAAGGAACAAGCCCTAGATTTGTGCCCTTTTTGCACTTATTGCTTATTTTCAACGTCTACTTTAGGCCCTTAAAAGCCTGAAACAAGTGCCCTATTTGAGCTTGGAAATGTAACCATTCCGAGATCAATGAGAAGGAAAAATTAATTTCGAAAAATTGGATTTGTTCTCATTTCACACTCACCAATTCAAATGTAGGGCACTATAATTTTAAAAAACATAAAAATGTAATAAAATTATTAAAATGTGTTAATAAATCCTAAATATAATAAATATCCTACGATCATAAATGGATACAAATGTGATGGAAAGACAATATCGGTACGCGCCGTTCAGGACCAACTGATGGGCTTACAGACGATGATTGGACGGTCGCGATGGCTTTAGAAACGAGTCTGAATCGTCCACGGCCAGTGAAACTTCATGTTATTTTGCAACGCGTCCTTTTTTTATCTAATTTTTATCGGACAGCTGACTTTCCTCGTATCACGATTGCCAGTCTCTGTGAGGGGAGCTGCGACTTTCTAAACCGTTCGTGACACTCGCATCACGAAGTGGTGGATGAGCATCGCCATCGAGGCTATACAATGTTAGACCTCTTTCGGATCTCTGCAGTGTGTCGCAGATTACAACCGAACCAAACATTTCCAACATAATACAATAATAATCTTGATGTAAATGTTAATAATCATGGAAAAAACAGAGTGAGTGATTCAGCAAAGCTATAACTTGCTACGCGAATTCAATTATAATTAAAAAAATTTAGTGGTTTAACAAAGCAATTATGTCTATAAATAATCATTAGTATTATACTAATTCAACTAATTCTTTATTACAATGAAAATTGCTAACAAGTTTTCTCATTACAGTAGTAAAAGCATGCGCCACTTTAGCTGGCATGTTTTGTTAAAAATTTTGATCTATATGTATTATGTATTGTATATTGGATTGATTTTTGTAGAAAATTTTTATCTTTAATATATTAATAAATTTATCGTGCTAATTTAATTTTTAAATTAATATTTTACAACAAATATAATCATCTATAATCACTTATATTATTCAACTGTACAACTTTGTTAATTTAACATAGAAAAATGGCTGTCTGTTACGGCTGTAGACTTGCTGAATCAGTAAAGTTTTTAGTTGTTTTAATAAATCTCCTTTTTTCATATCTTCTTCATCTCGCTCAGATTTATAGGTGTTATTATAATTTCTGAATCTATTATAATTTCTGAATCTATTATAATTTCTGAATATATTATAAGTTCTGAATCTAATGGAAGTTTTTCCCAACGAATGCAAATGAACGATGTTTTATAGCCCATCAGAATTGAATGGAAGAATTCCGGAATTCCGGAATTACATACTGGCTACTCCTTCACGTGATGTATATTAATGATAAATTTAACTCGCATGGAAATGAACTTTAATGTAATTAAGGCATTATATAATTAATTACGTACGAATGAATAATACAGTGCAAAATTTTGTACAATATACTCGTGATATAACTTCGGAAGGAACTTCTCCGAAGTTATGTCACGAATATATTATGAGAAACCATTAAATTTGCATACGACATTAACATTGCACACTACATTAATAAAAATGCAAAAGCTATCAATATTACAAGCGCAGAATTAGATTTTTTTATTTTAAAGAAACTGGAGATATTGGCGATGAAAGTTCGATGGACTTTTGATGAATAAGATTCCAGGAGCAAAAGTCACGGCTTTGTTCTCAGCAGCCAATTGATATGGTACATTAATCGAGAGGAAAGTTGTTCCAGAATCGACTCATTAGTCCGGTTATTCTTATTCGGAGATTGGCAAGACACGTGTATTGCCTAAGGACTGCCACATGCGAAGAAGAGTCTTGCTTCGTCAAAGGTATACGAAGTTATCTTGAAGTTCGAAATAACGCCATTAAAAATTTAATACTGAAAGATAGTTATTAGTTACTTATTTTGAGTTGTTCATTACTTTTAATACTCAAAGTAAGTAATTAATTATTATCTTTCAATATTAGATTTTTATAAGAATGGGCATATTTTTATTTATCGCAAAGGGAAATACCACGAAATCGCCATTTTGCGCCTAATTATCTTTTATTTTTTTAAAACTTATTAATTATTATTAATTATTCAAACTTATCAATTATTGGGTGGTCCGGAAAGTCCGTGCGGATTTTACAATGAAAAATTGTATATGCGATACCTTCGTCAAAAATGAACGAAATTTAAATTTAAAAAAAGGGTTTTAAAGCTTGAAATCTCTACTTTTAAAAGCTTATCACATTTTTTAAGTTTATATGAGTTTGATAATTTTTACATACCAAAAACTACGAGCTGAAAAAGA